>NW_025334060.1:115303-241233 GCF_014858855.1 Bufo gargarizans | reverse complement strand
CACACAGCAGAGGCTGAGATACCGGGCTGACTGTACCACACAGCAGAGGCTGAGATACCGGGCTGACTGTACCACACAGCAGAGGCTGAGATACCGGGCTGGCTGTACCACACAGCAGAGGCTGAGATACCGGGCTGACTGTACCACACAGCAGAGGCTGAGATACCGGGCTGACTGTACCACACACCAGAGGCTGAGATACCGGGCTGACTGTACCACACACCATAGGCTGAGATACAGTACTAACAGTATGACATGTGTGAGGTTTGGATACAACCAGTGTCAGTACCACACAGTACAGGAGTAGACAATCTGCTGGATGATGGGGGTTGTAGTTCTGTGTGGGTCGCCGGTGGTTCTGATTAATTTGCTGCATTGTTTTCTGTCTGCGTCTCCAGAAGGGGGCGCGCGTCCTCCTGCCCCAGTGCATACAGCGGAGCGCACCACTGCACACATGGGGGGAGTCGTGCGGATTTTCTGCACCGCGTGCAGCCGCCCTCACAGAGCTGAGGGTCTGCTCCAGTGTATTCTGGCTCACACATCTGCACTATAGTAAATAAGATGTCATTTTCTCATTCACTGACAGCAAGCAGAGATCTGGAAATGGGGAAGAATCAGACGACAGGGCAGCACATTTCCTTCTGATTGCTGTAAGCTTCTCACATGTCCGTGGTTAGGTGGTCCGTGATGGATCCGTGTGTGGTCCGTGTTTCACTGACACTGCACAGCTGCAGCATCTCTTCCTAATGATCCGTGAAACGTGGACGGCAGCCGTGGTTTTCACTGACCCATAGACTATATCCGTGTTTCACTGACACGGCACAGACTATAATGGGCGTGATGGATCCGCGAAAACGGACAAAATATTGTGCGGCCCATGCTAAAACACGGATGTGTGAGTGCACACGTTAAGGGCTCAGGCGCACGACTGTATGTAGTTTGCAGTACCACATATCCACCAAAAATACGGGTGACGTCCGCGTCCATTCCAGGCCGGCCCCTAATAGAACAGCCCTGTCCTTGTCCGTTATGTGGAAATGGAGCGCACGCGGAGTAACTTCCGTTTTTTGCGGACCCATTGAAATGAATGCTTCCGTCTACTGTCTGCAAAACCCCCGGACAGGACACGGTAAGAAACCTTCCTGACCTGGGCGTGGCGGTGTCCGCGGAGAGCACCGTGTGGACGTCCCCGGGGTCTCTGCCGCCGCCCTGTAATCACTACTCCCATCATTCAGGTTTGGCTGGCACAGGAATGTGGACCCCTCCCGCAGGGCCTATTACACAAGCTGCCGGGACGAGGCTGCGGTGATGTCACCGTGTCACACTGGACATCGGCGCACATTCATTGTGGAGTTCGCACCCATTTTTTAATTAAATTTTTTAAATTTTTTGGTTCTATTTATGTCGCAAAAAACAGTGTAATCCCCTCCGCACTCGGGGGCCGGCTTACGTTTATGCGTCCGTTGTGTATGGCGGAGTCCGAATATTTTTGCACTTTCAGGTAGACGCCCTTTTTACGAGTATACTTATCGCGACCATTCTAAGGCCGCGTTCACATCACCGCTTAGTTTTTCAGAAAAGTAAAGAAAAAAAACGGATCCTGTATTTTATGCCTATCCGTTATGCTCATTTATGCCTATTTGGATCCGTTTTAGCCATTTCCGTCTGAGATTCGTTATTTTATGCGAGGCGGGGGAAAGTCCTGCGTGCAGAATAACGGATCTCAGACGGAAATGGCTAAAACTGATCCAAATGGGCATAAACCATCATAACGGACGCCTCAAACGCAGGATCCGTTTTCTTTATTTTTCTAATGGATCTAAAAAGTGACTATGAACCGGTCTAAGCGCTCGTGGCCATATCTGTTTTTGCTGTCCGTAAATCACGGATACCGGCCGAGCGTCACTTCTACACAAATGTCCGATCCTTAGGACCGTTTCTATAGTAATTGTGAATGGACAGACGGATGCGGACAGCACGCGGTGCGATGTCCGCATCTTTTGTGGCCCGTTGATATTTTTGGGTCTGCATCTGATCCGCAGAAAACACGGATTGGATGCGGACGCAAAGTGCGGTCGTGTGCACGAGCCCTAAGGGAAACGGAAGCATCAGGGACCTGACTAAAGCCTCGTGCACTTACCCTGTTCTGTTCGCATCTGTATGTCCGTTCTGCGGCCGCGCAAAAAGATGGAACGTGTCCCATACGTGTGCGGTTTACAGACAAGGATAGGGCTGTCCTGTTATGGGTTGGACGTTCCGCAAAATGCCCTAATACGAAGACGCCTCATCATCCGCTGTGAGACGGCGAATCCACTGCGTCCGTCTAAAAAGAGACGCGCCCGTCAGGTGCTTGTGACGAGACCGGTGACCGCCGCAGCCCCTCATGTGATGCTGGACGGACAGGACTTTCCGGTACGGCCTCAGGCGACTCCGGGACTGATTACAGGGGCGCTAACGAGGGGCTCATTCACTAAAGAGTCTGCGCCTGGTTCCAGCAGTTTTACTGTTTTATTGTTGCATTTACCACTGAAATTGCATTTGTTTTCGGAGACTTTTGCGCTTCGTTCGATTTCTTTAGACTGAGGGCTCATGCCCACGAACGTAAGGGCTCCGTGCTGAGGTCCGCAATGCAATGGCACCGACCATGGGACAGCCGCACGCGGATCGTGGACCCATTTACTTGAATGGGTCCGCCATCCGCATCCGACGGTCCACACTGTAATAAAGTAGTGCCTGCACGTACAGTAAACCCACGGAAGCACTCCGCATCGCCTGGCTTGCAGACCCATTCAGGGATGCACACGGCCGGTGCCCGGGTATTGCGGACCCCCCGTGTGCATGAGCCCTAATTCTAAAGTTTTCAACTTTTGTGACTTTTTTTTTTCCCCGACCTATTTATGTAGATGCGCTTTTTTTTGTGCCTGAATTTGACTGATTTCTGCTCCCCCCCCCCCCCATATCTATAAAATCGTTCCGTGCTCCTGATTTCTGGCGAGACTCATCCTCTGCCACTCCGCGCGGTTAAGGCTACTCTCACACTGGCGTTTTGGTTTCCGTTTCCGAGATCCGTTCAGGGCTCAGCGTCTAAAGCGGATCAGTTTTGCCCTAATGCGTTCTGAATGGATGCGGATCCGTTCAGAATGCGTCAGTTTGCCTCCGTTCCGCTCTGGAGGCGGCCTGCAGCGTTTTGCTGTCTGCCTGAAAAAGCGGAGCCAAACGGATCCGTCCTGACACACAATGTACGTCAATGGGGACGGATCCGTTTTCTCTGACCCAATCGGACACAATAGAAAACGGATCCGTCCCCCGTTGACTTTCAGTGGTGTTCATGACGGATCCATCATGGCTCCAGAAGGCCTAATACAACCGGATCCGCTCATGACGGTTGTATTAGTGTAACGGAAGGGTTTTTGCAGATCCGTGACGGATCCACCCAAAACACGATTGTAAAGTCGCCTCATCTCTGAGCTGACAGATTTCTGGCTTCATTTGCACCAGAAAAGTGGTATAAATGGAGATAATTTGTCGTGGCGCCCCCCCCCCCCCCCCCTTCCCGCCCCTTCTGTGCCATCTTTCAGAAAGGTGGAAAGGGCAGTGTAAAGCCCCCACTTACGACTATTTTTTTTTTAAAAAGTAGCTGACGCGCAGTTTGCCACTTTGATGCCACTTTTCTGACCGGACTACGTGGCGTTTGGTGCATTTCCAGGACGTTTTGGCCGCTTCTCGCTCCGCCCGCCGTCTGATCTTTATTCGCTCTTCAGAAACGTTCTTCTGGACGGTCCAGCTTTGGACACTGGTTTGTGGGGAGGGTTTCTGACCTTCATCACACAATCTTCACCACGTGTCCAACAAACTTACTGCAGCTTTAGATGTGACTAGTGTATTTTGGCTTAGGATTTTACTTGAGTTTAAAGGCGCATTTATACTATTCAAGGAGAAGCCTACTGTCCGGAATGAAGCCTTCCTTCCTGACAATCTCCTGCTCGTCAGTGGAGGAGACAGTTACATGCAGAGATCTCCTCCACAGTATGGGAAGCCGTGATCTCTGCTATCGCTCATCTGCCTACAGAAGCGTTCCTTCCTGACAGTCGCCTGCTCGTCAGTGGAGGAGACAGTTACATGCAGAGATCTCCTCCACAGTATGGGAAGCAGTGATCTCTGCTGCTATCGCTCATCCCCATACAGAAGCGTTCCTTCCTGACAGCCGCCTGCTCGTCAGTGGAGGAGACAGTTACATGCAGAGATCTCCTCCACAGTATGGGAAGCCGTGATCTCTGCTATCGCTCATCTGCCTACAGAAGCGTTCCTTCCTGACAGCCGCCTGCTCGTCAGTGGAGGAGACAGTTACATGCAGAGATCTCCTCCACAGTATGGGAAGCAGTGATCTCTGCTGCTATCGCTCATCCCCATACAGAAGCGTTCCTTCCTGACAGCCGCCTGCTCGTCAGTGGAGGAGACAGTTACATGCAGAGATCTCCTCCACAGTATGGGAAGCCGTGATCTCTGCTATCGCTCATCTGCCTACAGAAGCGTTCCTTCCTGACAGTCGCCTGCTCATCAGTGGAGGAGACACAGTATGGGAAGCAGTGATCTCTGCTGCTATCGCTCATCCCCATACAGAAGCGTTCCTTCCTGACAGCCGCCTGCTCGTCAGTGGAGGAGACAGTTACATGCAGCGATCTCCTCCACAGTATGGGGAGCAGTGATCTCTGCTGCTATCGCTCATCCCCATACAGAAGCGTTCCTTCCTGACAGTCGCCTGCTCGTCAGTGGAGGAGACACATTTACATGCAGCGATCTCCTCCACAGTATGGGAAGCTGTGATCTCTGCTGCTATCGCTCCTAGCAGTGGAGTCTGTGTAGATTGCACCATCTGCTTCCCGAGGCGTCCGCTCCAATGATCATTCCCGAAAATCAGCCCAAATATCGGGGCGTGTAAATCCATCGTAGGACATTTTACATGACATTTCTCAGTCCTGATCTGTCAGTAGTGTATGATATGATGTTACAACAGAATTTTGAGTACAGCTCTTGATGTGAGTGGAGTATAAGACATAATTCTGTATACCTGCAGAATTGTGACTGCTGCTCTGGATGTAAGTAAAGTATTAGAATTGATGTAACACCAGAATTGGGAGCGCAGCTCTGGATGTGACTATAGCATAAGACACTGTTTTATCAGCAGATAAGTGATTGCAGCTCTTGATGTGATTGTAGTATTTTACAAAATTAACAGCAGAATTGGGAGGGCAGCTCTAGATTTAACTGCAGCATTAAAGATGATAGTACAGCTCTGGAGGGGACTGGAGTATATGACAAGACGTAACGAGAAAATTGTGACTGGAGTTTAAGAATAATGTAACGGGTGTGATTGTGTCCCCAGAGTGCAGCTCTGGGTGTGATTGTATCCCCAGAGTGCAGCTCTGGGTGTGATTGTATCCCCAGAGTGCAGCTCTGGGTGTGATTGTATCCTTAAACATTATGCGACAGCAGAACTGTATTGCAGTAATAAACGTGAAGCGCAGCTCTGGGTGTGACTGCAGTACATGCCACGTGATGTAACAGGAGAATTGTGGCTGCAGCTCTGGATGTGGCTAGAGTGTAAGCTGTAATTTAACAGCAGAATTTTGAGTGCAGCTCTGGTTATGATTACAGCAGTAAAAATGATGTTACAGCAGAATTGTGATTTCTGCTCTGTATCAGGAGGGCGGTGATGTCACTGCTGTGTATTATACCCTGTGACCTGATACTGTATATAACATGTACGTGCTGTATCGGGAGGGCGGTGATGTCACTGCTGTGTATTATACCCTGTGACCTGATACTGTATATAACATGTATGTGCTGTATCGGGAGGGCGGTGATGTCACTGCTGTGTATTATACCCTGTGACCTCATACTGATACTGTATATAATATGTACGTGCTGTATCGGGAGGGCGGTGATGTCACCGCTGTGTATTATACCCTGTGACCTCATACTGATACTGTATATAACATGTACGTGCTGTTTCGGGAGGGCGGTGATGTCACCGCTGTGTATTATACCCTGTGACCTCATACTGATACTGTATATAACATGTACGTGCTGTATCGGGAGGGCGGTGATGTCACCGCTGTGTATTATACCCTGTGACCTCATACTGATACTGTATATAACATGTACGTGCTGTATCGGGAGGGCGGTGATGTCACCGCTGTGTATTATACCCTGTGACCTCATACTGATACTGTATATAATATGTACGTGCTGTATCGGGAGGGCGGTGATGTCACCGCTGTGTATTATACCCTGTGACCTCATACTGATACTGTATATAACATGTACGTGCTGTATCGGGAGGGCGGTGATGTCACCGCTGTGTATTATACCCTGTGACCTCATACTGATACTGTATATAACATGTACGTGCTGTATCGGGAGGGCGGTGATGTCACCGCTGTGTATTATACCCCGTGACCTCATACTGATACTGTATATAACATGTACGTGCTGTATCGGGAGGGCGGTGATGTCACCGCTGTGTATTATACCCTGTGACCTCATACTGATACTGTATATAATATGTACGTGCTGTATCGGGAGGGCGGTGATGTCACCGCTGTGTATTATACCCTGTGACCTCATACTGATACTGTATATAATATGTACGTGCTGTATCGGGAGGGCGGTGATGTCACCGCTGTGTATTATACCCTGTGACCTCATACTGATACTGTATATAACATGTACGTGCTGTATCGGGAGGGCGGTGATGTCACCGCTGTGTATTATACCCTGTGACCTCATACTGATACTGTATATAATATGTACGTGCTGTATCGGGAGGGCGGTGATGTCACCGCTGTGTATTATACCCTGTGACCTCACACTGATACTGTATATAACATGTACGTGCTGTATCTGGAGGGCTGTGATGTCACCGCTGTGTATTATACCCGGTGACCTCACACTGATACTGTATATAACATGTACGTGCTGTATCGGGAGGGCGGTGATGTCACTGCTGTGTATTATACCCTGTGACCTCATACTGTATATAACATGTACGTGCTGTATCGGGAGGGCGGTGATGTCACCGCTGTGTATTATACCCTGTGACCTCATACTGATACAGCACGTACATGTTATATACAGTATCAGTATGAGGTCACGGGGTATAATACACAGCGGTGACATCACCGCCCTCCCGATACAGCACGTACATGTTATATACAGTATCAGTATGAGGTCACAGGGTATAATACACAGCAGTGACATCACCGCCCTCCCGATACAGCATGTACATGTTATATACAGTATCAGTATGAGGTCACGGTATAATACACAGCGGTGACATCACCGCCCTCCCGATACAGCATGTACATGTTATATACAGTATCAGTATGAGGTCACGGTATAATACACAGCGGTGACATCACCGCCCTCCCGATACAGCACGTACATGTTATATACAGTATCAGTATGAGGTCACAGGGTATAATACACAGCAGTGACATCACCGCCCTCCCGATACAGCATGTACATGTTATATACAGTATCAGTATGAGGTCACAGGGTATAATACACAGCAGTGACATCACCGCCCTCCCGATACAGCACGTACATGTTATATACAGTATCAGTATGAGGTCACAGGGTATAATATACAGCGGTGACATCACAGCCCTCCAGATACAGCACGTACATGTTATATACAGTATGAGGTCACAGGGTATAATACACAGCAGTGACATCACCGCCCTCCCGATACAGCACGTACATGTTATATACAGTATCAGTGTGAGGTCACCGGGTATAATACACAGCGGTGACATCACAGCCCTCCAGATACAGCATGTACATGTTATATACAGTATCAGTATGAGGTCACAGGGTATAATACACAGCAGTGACATCACCGCCCTCCCGATACAGCACGTACATGTTATATACAGTATGAGGTCACAGGGTATAATACACAGCAGTGACATCACCGCCCTCCCGATACAGCACGTACATGTTATATACAGTATCAGTATGAGGTCACAGGGTATAATACACAGCGGTGACATCACAGCCCTCCCGATACAGCACGTACATGTTATATACAGTATCAGTATGAGGTCACAGGGTATAATACACAGCGGTGACATCACCGCCCTCCCGATACAGCACGTACATGTTATATACAGTATCAGTATGAGGTCACAGGGTATAATACACAGCGGTGACATCACCGCCCTCCCGATACAGCACGTACATGTTATATACAGTATCAGTATGAGGTCACAGGGTATAATATACAGCGGTGACATCACCGCCCTCCCGATACAGCACGTACATGTTATATACAGTATCGGGAGGGCGGTGATGTCACCGCTGTGTATTATACCCTGTGACCTGATACTGTATATAACATGTACGTGCTGTATCGGGAGGGCGGTGATGTCACCGCTGTGTATTATACCCTGTGACCTCATACTGATACTGTATATAATATGTACGTGCTGTATCGGGAGGGCGGTGATGTCACTGCTGTGTATTATACCCTGTGACCTGATACTGTATATAACATGTACGTGCTGTATCGGGAGGGCGGTGATGTCACTGCTGTATATTATACCCTGTGACCTGATACTGTATATAACATGTATGTGCTGTATCGGGAGGGCGGTGATGTCACCGCTGTGTATTATACTGTGTATTACGTCTCCTCACCGTGTTATGTCGGCTTTTCTTTTATTGTTCAGTTTGTTGCTGTGAACCTCCTGTTTTCTGACATAACCCACAAGCTGCTGTTGACGGATCTAATTGTCTGGCTGTGACCGTTTCTGTAGAAATCTCTGTGATAAGTCCTTCGTATCAGGAGGTCGTTGTCTCGGGCGGTGGACGGTATCTGGTCATGTGACCTGCATTATATACTCGCCTCGTGGATGAGCAGCGCACTGTAGTCTTCAAGTGCAAACCTGTAATTTATTCCCAAAGTGCAACATTTCAACCTTTATTATTTGGTCTTTTTCTTGGTGAATAAATTGCAGTTTTGCGTTTGACGACTAGAGCGCTGCGGGTTTTCACTAAATTCGGTCTTACAGACTGGTGCCCGTCACCGCTGGCACCGCCGCCTGCGGGATTCATCTCCCGTCAGTGCTGCTACAAACCCTCTTCTGGGTGACGTCACCGAGCACACCGCCAGCCCCTCTGTCAGTGACGGGGAATGGAATTCGAGTGGGAGGAAAGAATCGCGCACAGCACCGCGCTCCGAACCGAGCGGTGTAATCTGTATATACGGACAGCTCCATAAATATTGGGACACGGACACAATGTAACATTTCTGGCTCTATACACCGCCACGATGGATGTGAGATGAAGCGGACAAGATGGGCTCTCCCCGCAGACTGTCGGCTCTCCCCGCAGACTGTCGGCTCTCCCCGCAGACTGTCGGCTCTCCCCGCAGACTGTCGGCTCTCCCCGCAGACTGTCGGCTCTCCCCGCAGACTGTCGGCTCTCCCCGCAGACTGTCGGCTCTCCCCGCAGACTGTCGGCTGTACCCCGCAGACTGTCGGCTGTACCCCGCAGACTGTCGGCTCTCCCCGCAGACTGTCGGCTCTCCCCGCAGACTGTCGGCTCTCCCCGCAGACTGTCGGCTCTCCCCGCAGACTGTCGGCTCTCCCCGCAGACTGTCGGCTCTCCCCGCAGACTGTCGGCTCTCCCCGCAGACTGTCGGCTCTCCCCGCAGACTGCAGTTTGCATCTCTGCCTCCCACTTGTTATTATAAATATTCTTTATTATTTTTCATATAAATTATCACTTGCATTTAGTTCTCCATTTCACAGTACTTTTCATACATTCCCTCTATTTTCCATATATTAAACAACTCCTCTGTAATATACATAATTATAGTATCCCCCCCCCCCCCCCCCCGATCTCCCATCTCAAATCACTTTAACCATGTGCCTCCCACTTGTTACGGGGCCAGAAGTAATGGGACAGAATAATAATCCTAAATCAAACTGTCACTTTTTAATCCTTGGTTACAAATCCTTTGCAGTCAGTTACAGCCTGAAGTCTGGAACGCATAGACATCCCCAGACGCTGGTCTCATCCCTGGTGACGCTCGGCCCGGCCTCTACTGCCACTGTCTTCAGGTCCTGCTTGTTCTTGGGGCATTTTCCCTTCAGTTTTGTCTTCAGCAGGTGAAATGCTCAATCGGATTCAGGTGCGGGGATTGACTCGGCCATTGCAGAACATTCCACTTCTTTCCCTTAAACTCTTTGGTTGCTTTTGCAGTTTGCTTTGGGTCATTGTCCATCTGCACTGTGAAGCGCCGTCCAATGAGTTCTGGAGCATTGGGCTGAATATGAGCAGATAATATTGCCCGAAACCCTTCAGAATCCATCCTGCTGCTTCTGTCAGCAGTCACATCATCAATAAATACAGGAGAAGCAGTTCCATTGGCAGCCATACATGCCCACGCCATGACACTACCACCACCATGCCTCACTGATGAGGTGGTATGCTTAGGACCATGAGCAGCTCCTTTCCTTCTCCATACTCTTCTCTTCCCATCGCTCTGGTACAAGTTGGTCTTGGTCTCATCCGTCCATAGGATGTTGTTCCAGAACTGTGAAGGCTTTTCTAGATGTCGTTTGGCAAACTCTAATCTGCCTTCCTGTTTTTGAGGCTCACCAATGGTTTCCATCTTGTGGTGAACCCTCTGTATTCACTCTGGTGAAGTCTTCTCCTGATGGTTGACTGTGACACACATACACCTACCTCCTGGAGTGTATTCTTGATCTGGCCAACTGTTGTGAAGGGCGTTTTCTTCACCAGGGATAGAATTCTTAGGTCATCCACCACAGTTTTCCGTGGTCTTCTGGGTCTTTTGGTGTTGCTGAGCTCACCGGTGCGGTCCTTCTTTTTAAGAATGTTCTTCACCCCTCTGGACCCCTGATATGAGCATCGGAGTGTAACATCCAGCCCCCGGCCATGCAGTCTACTGTACTACAGGTGTATAACATCCAGCCCCCGGCCATGCAGTCTACCATTATCACAAGGGTATAACATCCAGCCCCTGGCCATGCAGTCTACTGTACTACAGGTGTATAACATCCAGCCCCCGGCCATGCAGTCTACTGTACTACAGGTGTATAAATTCCAGCCCCTAGCCATGCAGTCTACCGTTACTACAGGTGTATAACATCCAGCCCCCGGCCATGCCGTCTACTACTGTACTACAGGTGTATAACATCCAGCCCCTGGCCATGCAGTCTACCGTTACTACAGGTGTATAACATCCAGCCCCTGGCCATGCAGTCTACCGTTACTACAGGTGTATAACATCCAGCCCCCGGCCATGCAGTCTACTGTACTACAGGTGTATAAATTCCAGCCCCTAGCCATGCAGTCTACCGTTACTACAGGTGTATAACATCCAGCCCCCGGCCATGCAGTCTACTACTGTACTACAGGTGTATAACATCCAGCCCCTAGCCATGCAGTCTACTGTTACTACAGGTGTATAACATCCAGCCCCCGGCCATGCAGTCTACCATTATCACAAGGGTATAACATCCAGCCTCTAGCCGTGCAGTCTACTGTACTACAGGTGTATAACATCCAGCCTCCGGCCATGCAGTCTACTGTACTACAGGTGTATAAATTCCAGCCCCTAGCCATGCAGTCTACCGTTACTACAGGTGTATAACATCCAGCCCCTAGCCATGCAGTCTACTGTACTACAGGTGTATAACATCCAGCCCCCGGTCATGCAGTCACCTTTACAGATATTGGTGTCTTGTCCCTGAATTCCCCCGTGGCCTTGTAATAGGACTCTACGCTGCCATTTCCTGAAATGTCTTCCATCCTAGATATTCCTCCATCACCTGTGAGCGGTATTATTTCTGTTCCAACATGACTGCCCCCCCCGGGCACAAGCTCCATAAAGACATGGTTTGGGGACTCTGGTGTAGAAGAACCTGACTGGAGAGCCCCGACCTCCTCCAACCCCAGAGCGGAGACCTCGGGGCGTCCTCCACCATCAGGGTCTGACCTCAGATGTTCTTCTGGATGAAAAGTCAGATCTTCCCAGAAGAGCAGAGCTGCGGCCGGTGGTGGGGAACATTTCAGCTCACATGTATTATCTCTGTTACTCTATACTCCAGTCCTAACCAGAGCTGCATTCACAATTCTGCTGTTACATTATATATTGTTCCCCTTCTGGCTTCTGTTATTAAGGCTACATTTCTTGTAGTGCAATACGGCGCAGGTAAGTGCTCAGAGGTGTGTGCGCCGGCACAGCGCTGGTGACTTCCAATCGGCTACCACAATGGATTCATAGCGACTGCTGCTCTGGATGAGACTGGAGTATATAACATAACAGCAGAATTGTAAATGCAGCTCTGGTTGTGATTGGACTGTATGACATGAGATAACTGTGGCTTCAGCTCTGGATGGCACTGAAGTATGACATGATGTAACAGAAACATGACTGCAGCTCTGGTCGTGACTGGAGTATTGTAAAAACTGAATTGTTGCTGCAGCTCTGGATCTGAAAGGAGTCTAGGACATGTGTAACAGCAGAATTGTGAATGCTGCTCTGAATGCTTCAGAAATATAAGACAGTGTAGTGCAGAATCATTGGCGCATCTCTGGATGTAACTGGAGTATATGACCATGTAAAGGATTTACAAAGTGATTGAGAATGTCATGGACGCCGGAGCGGGGGACGAGTATTGTAGGTACCGTGAGGGGGGGGGGGGGGTCTTGTCCTGAGAGTAACTTTGCAAACCCTTTACTTATATTGTGCTGATCCGGAGTTACATTGTGTCTTTACTCCAGTTACATCCAGAGCTGCAGTCACTTCCTTCCTATGATCAGTGGCGCATTATGAGAATTCAGGTGACACTATTAGGTCACATGACTGCGGATTTTGCGTTCAAGGGTAACCCGTAGCGTTGTGGATGCAGCTTTGGTTGTGACTGGAGCAGTATGTACATGTTACCCAATATTTTCCCAAGCTGTTTGTAGTGCATACAGCTCCATAATTACATGATCCCTCAGACACAATAAAAGGGCCGACCGGGTACAAGCGGCCGTTCTCTCGCCTTCGTGACCGCACCCTGCCCCATCTCGGGTCACCGCCCTTTGTTCCTCATGTTTACACGTACACCGCAATAACCGAACAAATTACAGTCTGCTGCTGGTGCCTCGCAGCTGCCAAAATCAGCACCGCACAGGCGACGGGTACCAGGCGCTGCCACCCTTCGTATTTCATGTGGAAACCCGCCCCAGGCTGCCCTCTGACTCTGACGGGGCACACGTCGCACCCATCTTACGAAATGCCGATACAGAGATCAGCCGCGTTACTCACCCATTGGCCTAGAACACTGATGATGTCATCAGCGTAATAATACTGCACCCATCATCCACTGACCAGACTGATGCTGGGAATACTGCACCCATCATGCACTGACAGCAGCCCGATGCTGGGGATACTGCACCCATCATGCACTGACCGCAGCCCGATGCTGGGGATACTGCACCCATCATGCACTGACCGCAGCCCGATGCTGGGGATACTGCACCCATCATGCACTGACCGCAGCCCGATGCTGGGGATACTGCACCCATCGTGCACTGACCGCAGCCCGATGCTGGGAATACTGCACCCATCGTGCACTGACCGCAGCCCGATGCTGGGAATACTGCACCCATCGTGCACTGACCGCAGACTGATGCTGGGAATACTGCACCCATCGTGCACTGACCGCAGACTGATGCTGGGAATACTGCACCCATCGTGCACTGACCGCAGACTGATGCTGGGAATACTGCACCCATCGTGCACTGACCGCAGACTGATGCTGGGAATACTGCACCCATCGTGCACTGACCGCAGACTGATGCTGGGAATACTGCACCCATCGTGCACTGACCGCAGACTGATGCTGGGAATACTGCACCCATCGTGCACTGACCGCAGACTGATGCTGGGAATACTGCACCCATCGTGCACTGACCGCAGCCTGATGCTGGGAATACTGCACCCATCGTGCACTGACCGCAGACTGATGCTGGGAATACTGCACCCATCGTACACTAGCTCTGCTGTTGGGGAGGACCCCAGTTCTTGCTCTCATGATTGTTTCTGTCTTGCAGGATCTCCCGGACCCTCCTGTGCCTGCAGCGCCCGCTCACCCGGACCTGGTGCTCCCGGGGATCCCTTCCTGAAACAGGTGACCTTCTGTGCAATGCTCTGCAGCTTCCATGAGTTGTTATACTATTGACGTGTGTTTGCTGACACAGCTGAGGGTTTGTTACAGAGCATCGGGGTACATGAGAACTATGCGTCTGCAGCACAGGAGAGATTTGGCTGCTGTCCTGTTCATACTGATACATTGTAGCAAAAGTCAGCTGTATGAGCAACAAGTGGTATATAAAGTCTGATACAAAGTGTCAGAATGTCACATGACCCCCCCCGCCGCGGTCTCCCGTCTGTGCACAGATTACCGCTCCGCAGCTGCCGACAATATCTTATCTCCCCGGATGTAGTATTTGTACTGCGGCCATAAACTCCGCAACACGACTGCCGGGCAGACATCAGACCGCAGCCGTCCAGGGCGGTCTCCCCTGACTACCGCACTGGACTCCCTATTGTAGAGCCCAATGGGTGTCGCTTCCCTTCCCCCACACAGATCTCTAGCCCAGGAGGTCCAGCTTTGCTCCACGACTGGAAGGACTGGAATATCCAGATCCGGACACCTGAGCACTGACCCCAGAGCCTCTCATCGGGATCATTCAAGACTCCAGAGCTGCACTCGCTATTCTGCTGGTACGGCTCTGGAGTATAAGGCTACTTTCACATTAGCATTTTGCTGGATCTGTCATGGATCAACAAAAACGCTTCCGTTACTGATAATACAACCGCCTGCATCCGTTCTGAGCGGATCCGGTTCTATTATCTGTAACCTGCCCAAGACGGATCCGTTTTCTATTGTGTCCCCATTGACTTGCATTGTGGGTCATGACGGTTCCACCTTGCTCTGCACCCCAGGACGGAAAGCAAACCGCAGCACGCTGCTCTCCGGTATGAGAACGGAATGCAATCGGGTGACGCCGTTCTGTTCCGTTCCGTTTTGTCCCTATTGACAGTAAATGGGGACAAAACGGAAGCGTTTTTCCCGATATTGAGACCCTATGAAGGATCTCCATACCGGAAAATATTACCGCTAGTGTGAAAGTAACCTAAGTAATGTCTGTACACAGTGACTGCACCAGCAGAATAGTGAATACAGCTCCTGAGTACAATACAGGATGTAACTCGGGATTAGTACAGGATAAGTAATGTCTGTACACAGTGACTGCACCAGCAGAATAGTGAGTGCAGCTCTGGAGTATAATACAGGATGTAACTCAGGATCAGTACAGGATAAGTAATGTATGTACACAGTGACTGCACCAGCAGAATAGTGAGTGCAGCTCTGGGGTATAATACAGGATGTAACTCAGGGTCAGTACAGGATAAGTAATGTATGTGCACAGTGACTGCACCAGCAGAATAGTGAGTGCAGCTCTGGAGTATAATACAGGAGGTAACTCAGGATCAGTACAGGATAAGTAATGTATGTGCACAGTGACTGCACCAGCAGAATAGTGAGTGCAGCTCTGGAGTATAATACAGAATGTAACTCAGGGTCAGTACAGGATAAGTAATGTATGTACACAGTGACTGCACCAGCAGAATAGTGAGTGCAGCTCTGGAGTATAATACAGGATGTAACTCAGGATCAGTACAGGATAAGTAATGTATGTACACAGTGACTGCACCAGCAGAATAGTGAGTGCAGCTCTGGGGTATAATACAGGATGTAACTCAGGGTCAGTACAGGATAAGTAATGTATGTGCACAGTGACTGCACCAGCAGAATAGTGAGTGCAGCTCTGGAGTATAATACAGGAGGTAACTCAGGATCAGTACAGGATAAGTAATGTATGTGCACAGTGACTGCACCAGCAGAATAGTGAGTGCAGCTCTGGAGTATAATACAGAATGTAACTCAGGGTCAGTACAGGATAAGTAATGTATGTACACAGTGACTGCACCAGCAGAATAGTGAGTGCAGCTCTGGAGTATAATACAGGATGTAACTCAGGATCAGTACAGGATAAGTAATGTATGTACACAGTGACTGCACCAGCAGAATAGTGAGTGCAGCTCTGGAGTATAATACAGGATGTAACTCAGGGTCAGTACAGGATAAGTAATGTATGTACACAGTGACTGCACCAGCAGAATAGTGAGTGCAGCTCTGGAGTATAATACATGATGTAACTCAGGGTCAGTACAGGATAAGTAATGTATGTACACAGTGACTGCACCAGCAGAATAGTGAGTGCAGCTCTGGAGTATAATAGTATGGTGTGCAGTAATGATGAGTTCCCTAAAGTGGAGAATAGCAGAAAAATAAATGAGTTTAGTCGCGGGGATCGTCTGTGCTCTGTTCCGTAGATTGTGTGTATAGCTGCTGGATTCGCTGCCCCACCCGGAATGTCTCTACACCTCGTTCATGACCCCCATCATCCTCAGGACAATGCAGTGTAGGTATGTGCAGGCAGGACAAAAATGTCGTCATAAATGTGTCTCAACCAGTTTTACCTGGGAAAGGCGCAGAATTTGGAGAATGTCACATTGTGTAAATATCGCGGCATTCCCGAAAGTGAGCGCTCTGGGGGTTGGGTTCTGTAAAGGGGGTGTGGGGTCAAGGGGTCTAATCAGGCTGTGGGATCACTGCGGGGTCTGGACTTCTCAGACTCGACGCTGTTGGGTTCGGACACGGCGTCTAGGTGCGCTCATGTTAGTAAATGGCACCAGTATGTCTTATCGAACTCCATTCATATTGCAGCAAGAATGGCGGCCTGTAGATTGTAGAAGGAGACCAGGACTACAAGTAGCAGCAGACCTGGATGAATTGAAGCTGCCTACAGATGGGACCAGCACTAGATTGTAAGGGGAATGGATCGGGGGTCATTTACAAAGCGCACACCACGTACGACTTTTGAACGCACAGGTGACGGGCAGGGGCTCAGCACATTCACCATCTTTTACACCTGGAAACGGACACAAGAGTAGGAAAAACGACTCCGTCCTGGGGCTGCGGTCGTCTTTACTTCAGGGTCATGGACTGCCAGCCGTGCGCCAAATTTATGTCGAGGCCTGGGCCGCGCCTTAGGCGGTTCTATCTGCCAGCGCAGCGGAAAGCAAAGACTGGCATAAAACGCCGGCTTTGTAAATGGCTTTATCCAGTGGCTCATTCTGACCACAGGCGGTGGTCTTTCTAGGGATGATGGACACGAGTACCCCTGCCCATCCCCCGGACATCAGCACAGGACGGCGGCAGCGGCTAATCTTACCTCCAATAGCAGCAGGTATCGTCAATTAGTGCAGATTGTTAGTAATTTTACCTATTTACAGGATTCCTGTATAAAAAATGTAATGTTGCAGGAACCGTCTGTGCCCGACCGGGTCATCAACCACCACAGTGCCATATCTGTGGTGGGCGCGCTGTTCTGTGGGATCTGTGGCGGGCGCGCTGTTCTGTGGGATCTGTGGCGGGCGCGCTGTTC
This sequence comes from Bufo gargarizans, assembly GCF_014858855.1. NCBI lineage: Eukaryota > Metazoa > Chordata > Amphibia > Anura > Bufonidae > Bufo > Bufo gargarizans. The sequence continues at coordinate 223,629 of NW_025334060.1, read as the reverse complement.
TGTGGGATCTGTGGCGGGCGCGCTGTTCTGTGGGATCTGTGGCGGGCGCGCTGTTCTGTGGGATCTGTGGCGGGCGCGCTGTTCTGTGGGATCTGTGGCGGGCGCGCTGTTCTGTGGGATCTGTGGCGGGCGCGCTGTTCTGTGGGATCTGTGGAGGGCGCGCTGTTCTGTGGGATCTGTGGAGGGCGCGCTGTTCTGTGGGATCTGTGGCGGGCGCGCTGTTCTGTGGGATCTGTGGCGGGCGCGCTGTTCTGTGGGATCTGTGGCGGGCGCGCTGTTCTGTGGGATCTGTGGCGGGCGCGCTGTTCTGTGGGATCTGTGGCGGGCGCGCTGTTCTGTGGGATCTGTGGCGGGCGCGCTGTTCTGTGGGATCTGTGGCGGGCGCGCTGTTCTGTGGGATCTGTGGAGGGCGCGCCGTTCTGTGGGGGTAATAATGTGATAAATGTGAAGCATTTCGGGAGTTGTGTAAATATTCTTCTCGACTTTAGCCCTTGTGATGATGATGAGGAGAGGGGCGGATGATGGGACTTTCCAGCTTTTGAGATTAGATGTTGGGGGTTGTGGCCCCAATGGTGATCTCAAAAGTTAAAGCATCGCTGGTTGTCCTGCTGGTTCCAGACTTACTGATAAACTTCTGAGCAAAGGTCGACGTTACAAAACCCTGGCCGTCATCCCAGACGGTGCGGACCGCTTGTAGTCACCGACTAACAGATGTGGGATGGAAGCTCCTGAGATCCATCAGTGGTGGCCAGACAATGGAAGGAATGTGCAGAGAATGCAGGGAGTGACGGGGAGGAGCGGGCGAGGAAGGGCTCATTGTGTTCTCTCCCCTTCCAAGTCCTGATCAGTTAATTTGCACAACATGAGCAATAAGTGGCCGACCAACAGATTAGTCACATGTCAGTGCCAGGGGGCGGGGCTGTGACAACCGCTCGGACATAATGGGCTGTCAGCAGCAGTAGATGAAGTGGGGACTGTAGAGCTATAGTATTTGGGTGCTGTGTGTCAGCCGTTATCGGTGGTTATTGCTTAGTGCATATGGCGGTATTAGTTGGCTGCTGTTCCCCGGGGTTCTCCCAGACCTTGGTCTGTCCAGGGTGGTAGTCGCCAGCAGACTGATTACACATTCCTGACATTTATCAGAGCTGAAATAGCGAAAATATGGGTGGACAGCACGCCTTAGTAATAATGTTTCGGGTGCTCGTCTCCAGGAGGGGTGGTAAAAAGCCCCTAGAACAACTTGTAGGTATCCAGAAAAATAAAAAAATGGAGACAACACGTCCAAAAAGGTGCAAAAAGTGGAATTTATTCCAGATGCAACGTTTCGGCTGTGTTAGCCCTTTTTCAAGCTAACACACAGCCGAAACGTTGCATCTGGAATAAATTCCACTTTTTGGACGTGCTGTCTCCATTTTTTTTTATTTTCCTTTTATTTATTTTTTCTGGATACCTACAATTTATCAGAGCTGTGCGGTGTCCATTCACACGATCTGGGACCTCTGCAGTCGGGGTGCCCTCTTAACGCCACCTCAGCACACAATTGGCAGCAGTGTAACTGTGCTGCTGCTTATTTACGTCTGAGGACATGTGTTAATGTGGGGCTCTGGGTACGTGGCTTCACGCAGTGATGACGCCCCCGCCTCTCCGGCGTGTTATGACTTCATACATCGGGCACCATTATGTCACTCGGCAAAGGCGTTGGTGGCCGGACAATGGGCTGTCGGAGGCTCCTCGCCCAGGACAAGCTGCCAGGTTCGGGACGTGTATTGTCATACAGGTCGCAGCTCGTTCTCTGCACTGTCGTGCGTCTAGCATAGCTGAGCGGGGTGAGGCCTGTCAGGAAGGTGGTGACTCTCACTGACACCTGATGTTACTAATGAAATATTCCACTGACTGTCTCCGTGCCCATCGCAGGGAGTCCTGGACTGTGGGGCGTCCATGCTGTGGCAGTTGGGTGTTACCCCAGGAATGTGCCCTAGTCCGTGCAGCCGGTCACCTCCCATCACAGAGCCCAGGATCAACAGGGCAGCTCTGTGCCAAGTGCCCGTCAAGTACACACAGTACATGCGATAGTAACCCCTTCCTTGCCGGGAAGTCCTAGCTAACCCTAGCTTTAACTCCTTCCTTCCCAGTCAAGTGTCAAACTGTTCAGGTTTGACACTTAACTCCAGTGACGCAGCGGGCACAGTAAGGCAAGGATGTGGGTATGAGGGGGATGATGTGACATAAGGGTGTCACGTGGACCCCATGGCGGTACCTGCAGACATGACTGTGACCTCGTGGTTCTCCATTAGACAGGTGTCCAGTGAGTGTTATAATGTATAATTACTGTGAACTGTCATTGGGTGGAGAGCACTGGAGTAGACTGGACGAGATGAAGGAGCCCGAAGGGTTAAGGGCCTTAGCTTTACATGATGGCACAGCTATTATTATGGTGTGTGCCCTTACCCACAATGCATTGCTCTGTTCTACCTTTACTTTTCATATAAACAAATCGGGAGCCAGAGAAAGGAGTTTTCTACTTCTACATCCAGCTGACCTCGTGTAACACCCTCTATATATACAGTGTACGGTGGAACCTGGGGGGACCACTATGGGGTCCACATCGATGCCGTTCTAACACTGAACATAAAACGTGCTGCTCCACTGAAGATCACAGGCCATCGCTCCTGACGCTATGACTGCCTCAGGGTTCAGCTATCCTAAGATGTGGTGATTGAGGGGGTCACATGAAGGATCAGTGACTGAATGTCTTACTGCGGTCCTTCCATCCTGATGCTCCCGGTCATTTACTAACCGTGGAGAAGCCCTTTAAGAAGCAGCCATTTCTCCTGTCGGTAATGTCGGTTTTCACTTCTGACTTCAGAGCTGGAATGTGAGCAGGTCCAGACAGTATTGGTATTCTATTACATGCGATTAACCCCCTCAGTGCTGCTGGCGCTCCGCCAGGTTCATGCATAGTTTGTAAGGCTTAAAGACCTCTGCCAATCCAGTTCAGCCTGTTACACGATGATTCTCCGGGACATTTATCGTACCAGCCGGACCCTGTACGTGAAGCTGCTGCCGCGCTGTGGTGCACGTTTTTCTTTTGTATGTATTCTGGGGTCTTAACACTTCTGTTAGAACACGGTCCGTGATGGGAAAACAGTGCAACACAAAGTGACTGGACTGTACGGATTTGGTGTGTGCGTTTCAGCCTCCATTTTCCAGTATGGAGGAATTCTGGGATTGTGTATGATCTTCATTACATAAGAATGGCGCAGATATATGTAAGGTGCCTCATATAATAGATAGAAGATGATGAACTCAGCCGACTATCTAATGTGTGTGGGAGAGTCCTGAATCTGATCTGATGGCAGGTGTTGTGGGAGGAAGCATCAGGCATGCAAGGGGGCAGAGGAGTCTGGAGGGGGGGGGGGCAGAGGAGTCTGGAGGGGGGGGGCAGAGGAGTCTGGAGGGGGGGGGGGGCAGAGGAGTCTGGAGGGGGGGGGGGGGCAGAGGAGTCTGGAGGGGGGGGCAGAGGAGTCTGGAGGGGGGGGGGGGGCAGAGGAGTCTGGAGGGGGGGGGGGCAGAGGAGTCTGGAGGGGGGGGGCAGAGGAGTCTGGAGGGGGGGGCAGAGGAGTCTGGAGGGGGGGGGCAGAGGAGTCTGGAGGGGGGGGGCAGAGGAGTCTGGAGGGGGGGGGCAGAGGAGTCTGGAGGGGGGGGCAGAGGAGTCTGGAGGGGGGGGGCAGAGGAGTCTGGAGGGGGGGGGCAGAGGAGTCTGGAGGGGGGGGGCAGAGGAGTCTGGAGGGGGGGGCAGAGGAGTCTGGAGGGGGGGGCAGAGGAGTCTGGAGGGGGGGGGCAGAGGAGTCTGGAGGGGGGGGGCAGAGGTGTCTGGAGGGGGGGGGGCAGAGGTGTCTGGAGGGGGGGGGGGCAGAGGTGTCTGGAGGGGGGGGGGGGCAGAGGAGTCTGGAGGGGGGGGGCAGAGGAGTCTGGAGGGGGGGGCAGAGGAGTCTGGAGGGGGGGGCAGAGGAGTCTGGAGGGGGGGGCAGAGGAGTCTGGAGGGGGGGGGGCAGAGGAGTCTGGAGGGGGGGGGGGGGCAGAGGAGTCTGGAGGGGGGGGGGGGCAGAGGTGTCTGGAGGGGGGGGGGGGCAGAGGTGTCTGGAGGGGGGGGGGGCAGAGGTGTCTGGAGGGGGGGGGGCAGAGGTGTCTGGAGGGGGGGGGGGCAGAGGTGTCTGGAGGGGGGGGGCAGAGGAGTCTGGAGGGGGGGGGGGCAGAGGAGTCTGGAGGGGGGGGGGCAGAGGTGTCTGGAGGGGGGGGGGGCAGAGGTGTCTGGAGGGGGGGGGGGGCAGAGGTGTCTGGAGGGGGGGGGGGGCAGAGGAGTCTGGAGGGGGGGGGGCAGAGGAGTCTGGAGGGGGGGGGGCAGAGGAGTCTGGAGGGGGGGGGGGCAGAGGAGTCTGGAGGGGGGGGGGCAGAGGAGTCTGGAGGGGGGGGCAGAGGAGTCTGGAGGGGGGGGGGCAGAGGAGTCTGGAGGGGGGGGGCAGAGGAGTCTGGAGGGGGGGCAGAGGAGTCTGGAGGGGGGCGGAATTGTATAGAGAGGGACTGAGGAGTCTGGAGGGGGGCAGAGGAGTCTGGAGGGGGACTGAGGAGTCTGGAGGGGGGTGTCACGGCCCAGTGTGGGTAGTAAACTCCACACCAAACACGAGGGAAGGGAAAAGTTACTAGGCCAGTAAATGGGAAAGGTCACCACCTAGCGAATCCCTAAACTGAGCCCTAACTACTATCAGTATGAACAGACCTTGATGGTAGGAATGTTCATACGCAGGAACCTAGAGCCCTATCTGACCCTAAAGGGCCCTGGAAATAGTGTCAGGACAAAAGATGACCTGTTCCTTCCCAGCTGAAGGAACAGGAGACTCCCACAGGCCTAATACCTAAGATGGGGGAATACAACAAACAACAAATTGGAAAAGACACTTAACTCCAAAGTACAGGGACGAGCAGGAATTCAGAGGAGAACCAAACACCAGTAGTTCCACAACCAGAAAGAAGCTATCAGCATAGCACGATGGGTGAGACCAGACTAAATAAAGGAGTTGGAATGACCACTTAAGCTACACCTGAGACCAGAGGTGCGATCATAACCAGCAACAACACAGAAACAAGTGAAGCCAAAGAGGCTGTCAGATCACATCACGTGCAGCCAGTCTCTTACATCTTCTGACCCCTGTCAAAGGAGAGACCGTGACAGGGGGTCCGAGGAGTCTGGAGGGGGGCAGAATTGTATGGAACAGGACAGAGGAGTCTGGAGGGGGGGCAGAATTGTATGGAGAGGGGCAGAGGAGTCTGGAGGGGGGGCAGAATTGTATGGAGAGGGGCAGAGGAGTCTGGAGGGGGGCAGAATTGTATGGAGAGGGGCAGAGGAGTCTGGAGGGGGGCAGAATTGTATGGAGAGGGGCAGAGGAGTCTGGAGGGGGGGCAGAGGAGTCTGGAGGGGGGGGCAGAGGAGTCTGGAGGGGGGGCAGAGGAGTCTGGAGGGGGGCAGAATTGTATGGAACAGGACAGAGGAGTCTGGAGGGGGGGCAGAATTGTATGGAGAGGGGCAGAGGAGTCTGGAGGGGGGGCAGAATTGTATGGAGAGGGGCAGAGGAGTCTGGAGGGGGGCAGAATTGTATGGAGAGGGGCAGAGGAGTCTGGAGGGGGCAGAATTGTATGGAGAGGGGCAGAGGAGTCTGGAGGGGGGGGCAGAATTGTATGGAGGGGGGCAGAGGAGTCTGGAGGGGGGGGCAGAATTGTATGGAGGGGGGCAGAGGAGTCTGGAGGGGGGCAGAATTGTATGGAGGGGGGCAGAGGAGTCTGGAGGGGGGGGGCAGAGGAGTCTGGAGGGGGGGGCAGAATTGTATGGAGGGGGGGCAGAGGAGTCTGGAGGGGGGGCAGAGGAGTCTGGAGGGGGGGGGCAGAATTGTATGGAGGGGGGCAGAGGAGTCTGGAGGGGGGCAGAATTGTATGGAGAGGGGCAGAGGAGTCTGGAGGGGGGGGCAGAGGAGTCTGGAGGGGGGGCAGAGGAGTCTGGAGGGGGGGCAGAATTGTATGGAGGGGGGGCAGAATTGTATGGAGGGGGGCAGAATTGTCTGGAGGAGGGCAGAATTGTCTGGAGGGGGGCAGAGGAGTCTGGAGGGGGGCAGAATTGTCTGGAGGCGGACAGAGGGGTTTATTCCCTTTTCCTCATGGAAAAAACATGTAAAGTTTGGGAAGCATGATTGTGGTGGAGTTGGAGGCTGTGTTCACACTGACGCTGTTCTCTATGCTGTCCGGGTTCCAAGAAAATTAGTAGTTTATTCCCAGGCAAGATGTTAATGACAGGGTTATGCAGTGTATCTGTGATCTCCTGTTTCTGAGTAATAATTGATGTCATATAACCCGGGGCTGGATCCTAAGGAAATGAGACTGTGTAAAGTCAGTTACTTAAATTCCTCCTCCTGGTAATTAACTATAGTTTACAAATAGTCCGAGCTGCAGATAAATACGGACGGTGCGACGTCCGCAAACACTGTAAGCCATCAGCCTGTGGTCCCGCTCGTGGTCAGGCCTCAGAGATGCAGATGGACTGTCTCTAGCGTTCCTCTGCCTGGGGCACTATAAATGTATTCTATGTACACTCTGCCCCTTTTATTAGCGCGATGAGAACAAAGGTGAAATTCCAAGCCATCCTAAACTTGCTGCCTGCCAACCTGCAGAAAGCTCGCCCCCTCATCACGCCACCCTCACCCTCCTCTCAGGCAATGTCTGGTAATGACTATACGGAATTTGGAGATAGCGACTCGTTTTACAGCCGCTATTCTACTAATCACTGAGATTGCAGCGACCCCTCCTGGACACAACCTACATTACAATATTACTTCCTGGTATTTATGAGATTTTCTCATATTGTCCTACATCTCCTGATATAACAAGGGATCATAACCTGCATAGCCTCCTGGCCACCACACAGCAGTGCAGCCACCTGGCTTCAGAATACCATGTAAAGTCCTATGTGTAGAAGATAGGAGTTGTATCGGAGTATAACCAGTTCACTATGTTCTAGGTAGATATGGGTGGTAGTATCATTGGGGTCATAGTAGAAGGCTAAACCGACTTTCACAGCAGTTTATCAGCAATTGTGTATGCCACGTTGGGTCTCACAAAAACATCCCCTTGTTTTCTGTTTTGCAGAGACGGCTGATTCGTTCCAGAAGAAACACTCTGTATTAATCGAGACTCAAAACCAGTAACGATGGAGCATTCTCACACGGGGAAGCAAACTGTAGTAACCCAAAGCTTGAAACAGACCCACAGCAAAGCGGAATCCCATAGAGAGGAGTCTCATCATTCATCCCATACATCCAGGAATGGAGCTGATTCCATTGAGCTCCAGGCTCACCAAGGCCATGTTAATGGATCGCTGAGCCACCATGAGACTCTAAAAGCCACTGATGATACCAAAGTCTCCCCCAGCATTGGAGGTTTTATAGTACCTCATACAAAGGACAAAGTGAGCATCTACCAGGCTTTGGTGGCGAAGCTTGTGACTGTGGAGGTGGCTGTGGCGCTGCTGGAGGCCCAGGCTGCTACTGGTGGCATTATCCAGGTGCCGGATAACAAAAAACTAACTGTGGAAGCAGCTGTACAACAAGGGGTTGTCGGGCCCGAATATCGGCAAAAACTGATTATTGCAAACGGTGCAGCACTGGGCTATAAAGACAAAGACGAGACATTATCTCTCTATCAAGCAGTCAAGAAAGGTTTGGCTAGTAGAAATGATGCTGTGCGTTTCTTGGAGGCCCAAGTAGCCACTGGTGGGATCATCAACCATGAGATTGGGAACCGCATATCAGTGTGTGAGGCTCTGAAACTGAACTTCATAGATGAACATCTGCTGAAAATCCTTACCGAGAGTTCTGCACTGTCCAGATGCTACCTTAACCCCAACACACAAGACTATAGCACATACCAGGAACTCGTGACCAAATGCTTGACAGATGTTGACACTGGGCTGCTACTGTTTCCGCTACACGAGACCCTGCAGGGACTGAGGAAGCCTGTGACGGCTGAGCAGCTATTCGAAGCCAATATCATTAACCAGGTTCAATATGACCAAATCAGAAAAGGCAATCAGACCATACAAAGCCTTGGAGGACTGCAAGAGGTGCATCAGTATTTGCAAGGTCAGGCAAGCATTGGAGGCATCTACATAGAGGGCACCAAGGAAAAAATGAGTGTCTATCAAGCCATGAAGAAAAATTTCCTTACGTCGGACACAGCACTTTCTCTTTTGGAAGCTCAGGCTGCCTCAGGCTCCATTATAGATCCAGTAAAGAACAGGCGATTCACCGTCACTGAAGCTATCCAGGACGAACTGATAGGACTCGAGCTCAAAGAGAAACTGCTGACAGCTGAACGAGCGGTGACTGGATTCAACGACCCTTACACTGGCAATAAGATTCCCTTATTTCAAGCCATAAAGAAAGAGCTAATTGACAAAAAGCTGGGTGTTAATTTGCTTCAAGTCCAAGTTGCAACCGGAGGCATCATTGACCCAGTTCACAGCTTCCATGTCCCATTAGAGGTTGCTTATAAGCGTGGTTTACTTGATAAAGAGATGGGAACCATCATATTTGCCACAAATAATGACTATTCTGGGTTCCTGGATCCAAATACTGATGACTTGGTCACTTACCAGGAATTACAGAAGCGATGTAAAATTGACCCTGAATCCAATACCTACATATTACCTGTGAAGATCACATTCAACGGCTTAAGAGGAAAGGTTACGAGTGATGAACTGCTGGACTCCCAGATCATTGATAAGACCATTTATGAACACCTACATCAGGGCAAGATCTCCATTCAGGATGTCGCTGCACAGGAGAACGTAAGACGATACCTTCAGGGGACCGGGTGTATAGCGGGAGTGGCCGTAGTATCTACTAATGAAAGAAAAAGCATTTATCAAGCAATGAAAGAACATCTTCTTATGCCCGGTACTTCAATAGCTCTGTTAGAAGCTCAGGCCGCCACCGGGTACCTGGTCGACCCTGTAAAGAATCTAAAATTCTCTGTGGAAGATGCTGTGAAAAATGGCCTCATTGGGACAGAGGTTTATGAAAAACTTGTCTATGCAGAAAAAGCAGCCTTGGGCTACAAGGATCCTTCTGGTGAAAAGCTTTCCCTCTTTCAAGCCATAAAAAGAGGATTTGTGATTCAAAATCATGGACTACATCTCCTGGATGTCCAGCTTGCTACTGGTGGGATTATTGATCCTTCAAAGAAGCATCGTGTTCCAGAAGATGTGGCGTACACACGGGGCATCTTTGACAAAGACATAAATAAGTCTCTTCTTCACCCAACAGATGACCTGAAAGGATTTTTTGATCCAAACTCAAAGCAAAACCTGACCTATGGACAGTTACTGGAGACGTGTCTGGTTGACTGTCACACAGGACTCAACCTGATTCCTGTGTTTGGCAATGCCAATGATGCTCAGAAGACTCCACACTCCTTTATAGATTACCAACTCAAAAAGACTCTAGATCAGATAAAACTGACAGGAACATCTGGAAAATTCAAAGGACAAGTGGTTACCATGTGGCAGCTTCTTTTCTCAGAATATTTCACCACTGAGTTCAGAGAATCTCTCTTTAAGCAGTATAAATCAGGGAGTCTCTCAGTAGAAGAATTGTCTAGCAAAGTCAATGCTGCCATTCAAGATCTGGTGTCTTCTGCTAAGGTCACGTTTGAAGGACTGAGAGAATCTGTGACTCCTGGGCAGCTGCTGGACTCTGAAATTATTGACAAGGATTTGTTCAAAAAGTTGCAGCAAGGTGAAGCTTCTGCTAAGGATGTGGGGAATATTGACACAGTCAAGAAATACCTGCAAGGTACGGGAAGCATTGGTGGACTCCTCTTAAGTGATACTCAAGAAAAGATTAGCATCTACCAAGGAAAGAGAAAGGGCTTGCTAATGCCTGGAACCTCCTTAATTCTTCTTGAAGCTCAAGCAGCAACAGGTTACATAATTGATCCTGTAAAAAACAAAAAATACTCGGTTGATGAGGCTCTGAAGGCAAACATAATTGGTCCGGAGTTCTACGAAAAGCTTCTTTCTGCAGAAAAATCAGTCACTGGTTATAAGGATCCCTATACTGAAGAAGTAATTTCTCTGTTTCAAGCTATGAGTAAGGAATTGATTGTCAAAGATCATGGCATTCGACTTCTTGAAGCTCAAATCGCCACTGGAGGAATCATAGATCCCATTAACAGCCATCGGATTCCAGTGAATGTTGCTTACAAACGAGGATATTTTGACAAGAAGATGAATGTAATACTCTCAGATCCCAGTGATGACACAAAAGGATTTTTTGATCCAAACACCTATGAAAACCTCACGTACCTGCAGCTGAAGGAAAGATGCATCACAGACCCTTCCACCAGCCTTTGTCTTCTTCCACTGTACAGTCGAAAGAGTCAGCTGAGTATTAATGATTACATCAAGGATTCTTTCAGGAACCTGGATATTTATGTGAGATATGGAAGATTTAAAGGGCAAACCATCTCCGCCTGGGTTCTCATAAACTCTGAGTATTTCAGTGAATGGAGAAGAAGAGAGATTCTGGAACAGTTTAGCCTGAGGAAGTTAACAACTGAACAAGTCATCTTATTGATTGAGGAAGAAATAAAGAAATGGACGGAGATCTGTGTCCCAGCACTGAGGGGACAAGTAAACATTTACGACTTGTTGGAGTATGAAATCATTGACAAAGATCTACTTGAACAAGTTTTAGAGGGTAAATTACCAGCAGATGATGTCTTTAAAATGGAGAATGTTCAGAAGTATTTGCGTGGTTCTGGTGCCCTTGGTGGTATTATCATTCAACCATCTAACCAAAAAATAAGTTTCTACGAAGCAACAAAGAAGAGTATCTTGCAGCCCAGTACAGTATTACCTCTACTGGAAGCCCAGGCAGCCACTGGCAATATCATAGACCCAGTCAGCAACCAAAGACTGTCTGTAGATGAAGCCCTCAAAGCAGAGGTTATTGACCCACATATTTACAACACGCTTGTGTCTGCAGAAGAAGCAGTGACTGGTTACAAGGATCCATTTTCAGGACAGAAAATCTCACTCTTCCAAGCCATGAAGAAAGGCCTTGTAGAAGAAAAGCATGCCAAACAGCTTTTGGAAGTCCAACTAGCCACTGGTGGAATAATTGACCCTATACACAACTTCCATGTTCCAACTTCAGTGGCCAAGAAACTTGGTTATATTAATGAAGAAGTGCATGAAAGCCTGTCTAACCCTACTGATGACTCCAAGTCTTTTGTTGACCCTATTACCAAAGAAAGTGTTACTTACACAGACCTCCTCAGTCGGTCACAGAAAGATGAATCCACTGGTATGTACTTGCTTCCATTGCCCCAAGATTTTGCTGAAGTTCAGAATGTTTATACTGATGAGGAGGTACAACAAGCATTTAGAAAGACCATAATTGAAGAAAGAAACAAGACCGCTTGGGAACTGATTCACTCCGGATACTTCACAGAGGAGCAAAGGTTTAAAATCCTGGAGAAATACAAGTTTAAGAAAGTGTCTATGGAGGAGCTGAAAGCAGAAATTTTGAAAACTGTCAAGAACAATGAAATCATGAAGACCACACAAACAAGTTTTGAAGGGCTACGAGGGAAAGTGCCAGTGGTATGGCTTCTGGACCTGGGAATTATCACACAGAAAACATTCGATGAACTTATTCAAGGTATCAAGTCCATTGAAGAAGTCTCGGAATTGGATGACGTTAAAAAATGTCTACAAGGCACGGGGTGCATCACAGGAGCTTTTCTACCATCAACAAAGGAGAAGATGAGTATTTATCAAGCCATGAAAAAGGACCTCATAATGCCTGCCTATGGTCTAATGCTTCTAGAAGCACAAGCTGCAACTGGATATGTCATTGACCCAATAAATAATGAGAAACATACAGTGGACAGTGCTGTAAGGTCTGGTATTGTGGGGCCTGAACTTCATGAAAAACTACTGACTGCAGAAAGATCAGTGACGGGATACATTGATCCTTATACAGGAAACAAGATATCACTGGGTGAAGCTATAAACAAAGAATTGATTCCAGAAAAGGAAGGGCTTCCACTTCTCCAAGCCCAGTTAGCTGCTGGAGGAATTGTTGATCCTCATCATTGCCACTATGTCCCATTGCAAGTCGCTCACAAAATGGGGTTTCTGGATAAAGAAATCTCCAAACAAACCAATGCTCTGAAAATTTACTTTGATCCAAACACTAAAGAAAAACTAAATTACCAGCAACTGAAAGAAAGATGTTTCACTGACCCTGAAACCGGCTCTTTGCTTCTCTCTCTTAAGGAAAATGTGGCCTCCTATGCTGAAGAACATCATCTCATTGACATGCTAAAATCGGTAACAGTTAAAGTCAACAGTGGACGATTCAAAGGCCAAACCGTGTCTCTGTGGGAACTTCTGAATTCAGAGTATGTGTGCATTGATAAACTTAAAGAACTCCTTCTTCTTTACAAAAACAGCAGTTCTGAAGCTCTACAAGAGATCATAATGACCATCACCAACATCATTGAGGAAACAGATGCAAGCAGCACAAAAATAAAATTTAAAGGCCTTCGAAAACAGGTGTCTGCAGGGGACCTCTTCCAGTCAAATGTCATAGACAAGACAACTCTGGACGAGCTTAATCTAGGAAAGAAAACCATAAGTGAAGTGACAGAAATGGACAGTGTGAAACGCTATCTAGAAGGTACAAACTGTATTGCAGGAGTTCTCCTACAGTCCACCAACACCAAGATGAGTATTTATGATGCAATGCTCAAACGCATTCTGAGACCTGGAACTGCTTTGGTTCTCTTAGAAGCTCAGGCAGCCACTGGGTTTATTGTGGATCCAGTTAAGAATAGGAAGCTATCAGTGGATGATGCGTTGGCTGAAGGGATAATAGGGCATGATGTGCATGCTAAGCTGCTGTCTGCCGAACAAGCTGTAACCGGATACCGCGACCCATACACGGAAGACAAAATTTCCCTCTTTCAAGCCATGCAGAAAAACCTGATAGTTGACTGTCATGCAATTCGTCTTCTGGAAGCTCAGATTGCTACAGGAGGTATTATTGATCCAGTGCATAGTCACAGAGTTCCTGTAGAAGTGGCCTATAAGCGTGGTTACTTCAATGAGGAGATGAATAGAATCCTTTCAGATCCCAGTGACGACACTAAATGTTTCTTTGACCCGAACACTCATGAGAACCTGACCTATCTTCAACTCTTAGAACGATGCGTCCAAGACCGTGGAACAGGATTGTATCTCCTGCAGGTAGTAAAGGAGAGAGCTAACTACTTCTATATCACTGACCAAATGAAATCAGATCTAACCTCAAAACACATCAGATTGCAGGTTGGAAAATTTGCCGATCAGACAGTAACCATCTGGGAAATCCTTTCCTCCCATTATTTTACAGAGATGAAAAAGAGAGAGTTGGTTAGATTTTACACAATGGGTGTGCTAACCATAGAGCAACTAATCTCCAGCATCACCACGATCATTGAGGAGTTTGAAGCCGAAAGTAGCACCTTGAAATTCCAAGGAATCAGGGGTGAAGTGAGTGCTACAGAGTTGTACAACTCAGACATAATTAACAAAAAGACCATGGATGACCTGAAGGAAGGTAGACAAACTGTAGAAAGTGTATCTCAACAGGAAAATGTTAAGAGATATCTAAAAGGAAGCGGATGTATTGCAGGTGTTCTGACCCTACCAAACAATGAGACCATCAGTATTTTTGAGGCTGTGAAAAGAGGTATTCTATCTAGAGACATTGGCTTAACTCTCCTGGAGGCTCAAATCTCAACAGGGTTTCTTGTAGATCCCTCAAAGAATCAAACCCTCTCGCTATCTCAGGCATTGTCTGCAGGCCTGGTTAGTGAGGCTGATCATCAGCAGCTTGACATTGCTGAAAAAGCATTCAGTGGATTTAGTGATCCGGAATCTGGTAGAAAAATCTCTCTCTTCCAAGCAATCAAGCAAGGAATCCTACCCAAAGAGCAGGGAATTCCCCTTCTGGAATCCCAACTGGCTACGGGCGGTATTGTCGATTTTATTAACAGTCATAGACTTCCTTTACATGTGGCCTACAGAAAGGGTTATTTAGATGAAGACCTTTACATTCTGATATCCGATTCTGTTAATAGCAGAAAAGGATTTGTGGACCCCAACACCTATGAAAGAATTACATACAAAAATTTGCTGGAGCGATGTGTCAAAGATCCAAACACCGGAATGTATTTAGTACAAGTGGCTGAGAAACGTGATGACTATTTCTATGTTGATGACCTGACTAAAAACATTTTGATGTCAACTAATGTGAAGATGGACAAAGGCAAGTTCAAAGGTCAGGATATTTCATTGTGGGATCTCTTGTGCTCCTCCTACATTTCTGAAAAAGAACGAAAAGACTTAATTAAAAACTACAAGTCGAAGACTTCAACTACAATTAAAGACATAACTAGCATAATTCTAGCGATCATCGAAGACCAGGAGAAAGGTCAGAATGACATCTGGTTCCAAGGATTGAGAAAACAGGTCACTGCAGTAGAGCTCTTTGATGCAGGTATAATTAGCAAAGAGACTCTTGATGGATTGAAGCAGGAGCCAAAGACGGTGGTCGATGTAGCAAAAACGGACTCCATTAGAAGATATCTTGAGGGGAACAGTTGCATTGCAGGCTTATTTGTCCGATCAAAACATGATTCAACCCAAATGGAAAAACTGAACATCTATCACGCAATGCAGCGACGCTTAGTGAGACCTGGAACAGCTCTGATCTTGCTGGAAGCACAGGCTGCTACTGGGTTTTTAATTGATTGTGTAAATAACAGAAAACTTTCAGTTGAAGATGCTTTACCTGCTGGACTCATTGGCCATGAGATCTATGAAAAACTTATACGTGCAGAAAAAGGAGTAACCGGCTACACAGATCCCCACACAGGTGACAAAATCTCCTTGTTCCAAGCCATTCAGAAGGATCTAATTGTTAAAGAGCATGGCATTCGCTTGCTGGAAGCCCAGATTGCTACTGGTGGCATCATTGACCCAGTGCACAGTCATCGTATCCCAGTGGAAGTCGCATACAAACGAGGTTACTTTAATGAAGAAATGAACCAGATACTTTCAAACCCCACTGACGACACAAAAGGATTCTTTGATCCGAACACTCATGAGAACCTCACCTATCTGCAACTCCTCCAGAAATGCACTCAAGACCCAGACACTGAATTATATATGCTGGAATTAAAACACAGCAACGTTTCCTTACCCCAAATCCAAACTACATTAAAGTCCAAAATGATTGAAGTCACTATTGGAGAATTTAAAGGAAACCGCATTTCCATCTGGGAGCTCCTAAACTCTAAAGACATTTCAAAAGACAAACGAGAGGAGCTTTTGAAGAAGTATGAGTCTGGAGTACTGACTATTGAAGACATTATAACTATAGTCACCAAAATCTTTACAGGAGAGGTAGATGGAACCCACGACGATACAGACTCATCTAAACGAGATGTGCCACTTCAGGAGCTCCTCCAGGCAGAAGTAGTGTATGTCTCCGTGGGGGACTTTAAAGGACAGAGCCGATCATTGTGGGAGCTTCTAAATTCACGTTATTTCTCAGAAGATAAACGGATAGAAATCCTTCAAAGGCTGAAAAATGGGACCCTAACCATTCAGGAAACTACTGCATATGTCATTAAGGTCATCACTGAAGCAGAGTCTAAAACTGATATATTCCAGCAAAAGGGAAACGAATTGGAAGCAGAATCTTCTCCTCTTCAAGATGATGAAATTCAGAGAGCTCTGCAAAGCATAAGCATGCATGTCAAGAAAGGACAGTACGCAGGACAAGAGGTTTCTGTGTGGAATCTTCTTCACTCCAGATACATCCCTGAAGAGATACAACACGAGTTGTTAGTAGATTACAGGGTGTCGGTCCAAAACATCATGGAGTCAATTAAAGGGGCTGATCAAGCTTCAAGTCTCCAATATAATTTGAAAGAAGAAGTTTACAACACTCTGCAGACGGTCAAGACTGTTGTCACTGAAGGCAAGTTTAAGGGGCAGACACGAACACTGTGGGATCTGCTCCACAGCAACTACTTTTCAAAGAAGAAGAAACAGGAGCTTCTGGAACAGTTTAATTCTGGGGCGATAAGTGTTGACAAACTGATTCAAATTATCATCACAATTATTTCCGAAACAGAAGAACGTAGCAAAACATTGTCATTTAAGGGCCTCAGAAGACAAATTTCAGCAAATGAACTGCTCACATCAAAAATCATTGACCAGAACATGTTGACAGAGCTGGCTCAAGGAACAAAGACTGTGGAAATGGTGACTCAAATGGACAGCGTAAAGAGGTACCTGGAAGGAACAAACTGCATTGCAGGAGTGCTTGTACCATCTCTGAAAGATCCTTCAAAGAAAGACAAGATGACTATATATAATGCCATGATAAAGAACATCCTTAGACCAGGGACAGCACTTATCCTTCTTGAAGCTCAGGCAGCCACTGGGTTTATCATTGACCCCATCAATAATAAGAAGCTCTCTGTGGATGAAGCTGCTGCTGTTGGTATAATTGGCTCAGAACTTCATAAGAAGCTGCTGTCTGCAGAAAGAGCAGTAACTGGTTACACTGACCCATACACTGGAGACAAAATCTCCCTTTTCCAAGCCATGCAGAAGGACCTTATTGTGAAAGATCATGGCATTCGTCTTCTCGAAGCTCAGATTGCCACTGGAGGCATCATTGACCCAGTGCACAGTCATCGTGTTCCTGTTGAGGTTGCTTATAAACGTGGCTACTTCGATGAAGAGATGAATCAGATCCTTTCTGATCCCACAGATGACACTAAAGGATTCTTCGATCCAAATACTCATGAGAACCTCACCTACCTGCAGCTGGTCAGCCGATGCATTCAAGATCCAGATACCAGACTCTACATGCTGGATATGAAAGACAAAAAAGCTTTTACAACAGGCAAGACCTGGGAGGCTTCCTTGACATCAAAAACTCTCCAAGTTAAAACCGGGAAGTATAAAGACCAGACTGTTTCCATCTGGGTACTCCTCCAGTCTGAATATTTTACGGAAGAAAAGAGGCAATGGCTACTAAACCAATACAAGTCGAGAACCATAAAAATAGAGGATCTTATCACAACTATTGTAAAGACCATTGAAGAACAGGAACAGAAAACAAAGGGTCAGGTCGTGAATGGATCCAGCACAACTCAACTAGAGCAAGGAGAAAGGCAGAAAGATGAGCTAAACGCTGAGTTAGTAGAAGATGCCAAAGACAAGTTCCAGGAGCAAAAGATCTCAGAGACCAAAGAGAAGATGGCAATTTCTGTGGAGACTGACAGCATCTCGTCTATCCCAGATAAAGCAGTAGAGACATCTACCAATAAAGACCTCCATAAAACTTTAAATATCTTTATTGTTCAAGTGAAAACAGAAGGATTTCAAAGTGGAAGGGTGTCTCTTTGGGATTTTCTTCATTCCAAATACATATCAGAAGAACAGAGAAATACCCAGCTGAACAAATACCAGATCTCTTTAGAAAAAGTTAAACAAACCATTCTAAAATTAATTGAAAATTCAGAAACAAAAAGTGATAAGAATATACAAGAATTAGAAAGTAAGCTCATTGTGGTCACTGTCGGAGAATTCAAAGGACAAAACCTCTCTGTATGGTTTCTTCTTCACTCTATATACATCTCCGAGGGAGAGAGAAAAAGACTGATGGAAAAATACAGTTCAGGGGCATTAACCTTGGAGGAACTTATAAAAAACATCATAACTATCATTGAACAGACTGAAAAAAGTAAAAATGTGAAGTTTGAGGGCTTCAGGAAAGAGGTGACAGCCGCTGAACTGCTGCAATCTGAAATCATTGATGAGAATACTCTGAATGAGTTGACCCAAGGGAGTAAGACAGTCGAGGAGGTGACTCAGATGGACAGTGTTAAGAGATATCTTGGAGGAACTAGCTGTATCGCTGGTGTGTTTGTGACCTCAAAGAAAGATCCTTCACAAAGAGAAAAAATGACCATTTATGACGCTATGTTGAAGAGGATACTACGACCTGGAACAGCTTCGGTTCTCCTTGAAGCTCAAGCAGCTACTGGATATGTGATAGATCCTATTAAGAACAAGAAGCTTTCTGTAGAAGAAGCTTTATCTGCAGGACTGATTGGCCGTGACATTTATGATAAAATGTTGTCAGCAGAACGAGGAGTTACTGGCTACAAGGATCCATATACTGGTGAGAAAATCTCATTATTCCAAGCAATGAAAAAGGACCTTATAGTGAGAGATCATGGAATCCGCCTTCTAGAAGCCCAGATTGCCACCGGAGGTATCATCGACCCAATACACAGTCATCGTGTCCCTGTGGAAGTTGCATACAAACGAGGTTACTTTGATGAAGAAATGACCCAGATCCTTTCAGACCCCAGTGATGATACAAAGGGATTCTTTGATCCAAATACTCATGAGAACCTCACCTACCTGCAGCTCCTCCAGAGGTGTGTGAAGGACCCAAAGACTGGCCTTAACATGTTGGAGGTCAGGCTGGACAAGCTTCCATCTACCAAAATAAGCGTAGAGAGTATATTGAAGTCAAAAACTACTACAATCACAAAAGGTCAGTTTAAAGGAAAGGATATAACGATCTGGGAAATGTTACATTCGGAACACATTTCAGCCGAACAAAGAGAAGAACTGATTAAAAAGTACAATTCTGGGGCTTTATCCATTAATGACCTTATTAGTGTACTCACAAAAATTATTCATGAAATGGAGGAGACGTCGTCTACAGACACAACCGTTCAGACATTGCTCCATTCACCATCTCTTGACAAGTCTGTGGGCAACATCATCACTGAAACTGTGGCTCTGAATACTCTGACTGTTTCTCAAGATATTGCAGCAGATCAGCCAAAAGAGTATGACCTACAGGAGGATGGGATTCAGAAGGCTCTTCAGAGCATCAGCATTCATCTCCTAAAAGGACAGTATGCAGGACAGCAGATATCTGTGTGGGACCTAATTCACTCTAGATACATTCCAAAGCCCAAAAGGCAAGAACTTATAGGCAACTATACGTTAACTGTAGAAGACATAATAAAGATAGTTGCACAGTCTATTGAAAAGGCAGAGGAAAAAATCAGCAAGTCGACCTTAACAGCAGATTACAAACTGAAGGCAGAAACCTATAATACTCTGCAGACTGCACAGACTGAAGTAACTCTGGGGGAGTTTAAGGGTCAGAAACATTCAGTGTGGGATCTATTGGATACCAAATATTTTTCTAAAGAAAAGAAATCAGAGCTGCTTAAAAAGGTTGATTCTGGAGCAATTAGCATTGATGAACTTATTAAGATTGTCACCACCCTTATAGAGGAGACAGAGCAGCATAGCAAGAACTTGAAATTTAAAGGCCTCAGACGACAAGTTACAGCAACGGAGCTGCTTGCATCAGAAATCATTGATCATGATACATTGACAGAGCTGGCTGATGGACGAAGGACTGTGGAAGAGGTGACCCAAATGGACAATGTAAAGAGGTACCTGGAAGGAACAAGCTGCATTGCAGGAGTGCTTGTACCGTCCCTGAAAGATCCTTTGAAGAAGGACAAGATGACTATATATAATGCTATGTTAAAGAACATCCTTAGACCAGGGACAGCACTAATCCTTCTTGAAGCTCAGGCAGCCACCGGATTTATCATTGACCCAGTGAATAATAAGAAGCTCTCTGTGGACGAAGCTGCTGCTGTTGGTATAATTGGCTCAGAACTTCATAAGAAGCTGCTGTCTGCAGAAAGAGCAGTAACTGGTTACACTGACCCATACACTGGAGACAAAATCTCCCTCTTCCAAGCCATGCAAAAGGACCTTATTGTGAAAGATCATGGCATCCGCCTCCTTGAGGCTCAGATTGCCACAGGAGGCATCATTGACCCAGTGCACAGTCATCGTGTTCCTGTTCAGGTTGCTTATAAACGTGGCTACTTCGATAAAGAGATGAATCAGATCCTTTCTGATCCCACAGATGACACTAAAGGATTCTTTGATCCAAATACTCATGAGAACCTCACCTACCTGCAGCTGGTCAGCCGATGCATTTATGATCCAGATACCGGACTCTACATGCTGGATATGAAAGACAAAAGAGCTTTTCCTATAGGCAAGACCTGGGAGGCTTCCTTGACATCAAAAACTCTCCAAGTTAAAACCGGGAAGTATAAAGACCAGACTGTTTCCATCTGGGTACTCCTCCAGTCTGAATATTTTACGGAAGAAATGAGGCAACGGCTCCTGAACCAATACAAATCAGGAACCATAACAATAGAGAATCTTACCACAACTATTGTGAAGACCATTGAAGAATGGGAACATAAAATAACCAGTGTGGTCATAAAGGAAGCAAGCGCCACTCCACTAGAGCAAGGAGAAAAGCAGAAAGATCGACTGAAGTCTGAGTTAGTGGAGGTCACCAAAGGAAAGCTCCAGGGACAAAAGGTCTCAGTGTGGGATCTTCTGCACTCTGACTACATCGCAGAGTGTAAAAAGGAGGAGATCCTGCAGAATTATTCTTCTGGGGTCTGGAATCTGAAGGAGGTCATTAAAATTATCACTTTGATTATCACAGAGGCTGAGGAGAGCTCCATTACTATTGACCACATAGAAACTGATGGAAATGTCTCTGCACCACAGTTAGATGAGAGTATAACAAGTATTAATTGTGAACTCCACAAAGCTCTGAATGCAATTATTGTCAGCTTCACAAGAGGAGAATTTAAAGAACAAAAAACATCTCTTTGGAAAGTCCTCCACTCCAAATATGTCTCAGAGGACAAACGGAAGGAACAACTGAGCAGACACCAGGTTACAGTAGAGAAAGTGAAGCAAACTGTTGTACAGTTAATAGAGGATTATGAACAAAAAAGTGTCCAAGAAATACAAAAAGAATTGGAATTAAAATTCACCGAAGTAAGTAGTGGGGAATTTAAGGGTCAAAACGTCTCTGTATGGCTCCTTCTTCATTCTAAGTATATCACAGAAGAAAAGAGGCAAGAACTCCTTAAAAAGTATATGTCCGGTGCATTAGCCATGGAGGAACTTTTGAAAATCATCATAACAATTATTGAAGAAACAGAAAGAAGTCGCAATCTGAAATTTAAGGGCTTCAGGAGGCAGGTGACAGCCACTGAGCTGCTGCAATCTGAAATCATTGATGAGAATACTCTGAATGAGTTGACACAAGGCAGTAAGACAATCGAAGAGGTGACTCAAATGGACAATGTTAAGAGATATCTTGGAGGAACTAGCTGTATCGCTGGTGTGTTTATGACCTCAAAGAAAGATCCTTCACAAAAAGAAAAAATGACCATTTATGATGCTATGTTGAAGAGGATACTACGACCTGGAACAGCTTTGGTTCTCCTTGAAGCTCAAGCAGCTACTGGATATGTGATAGATCCTATTAGGAACAAGAAGCTTTCTGTAGAAGAATCTTTATCTGCAGGACTGATTGGCCGTGACATTTATGATAAAATGTTATCAGCAGAACGAGGAGTTACTGGCTACAAGGACCCATATACTGGTGAGAAAATATCATTATTCCAAGCCATGAAAAAGGACCTTATAGTGAGAGATCATGGAATCCGCCTTCTAGAAGCCCAGATTGCCACCGGAGGTATCATCGACCCAATACACAGTCATCGTGTCCCTGTGGAAGTTGCATACAAACGAGGTTACTTTGATGAAGAAATGACCCAGATCCTTTCAGACCCCAGTGATGATACAAAGGGATTCTTTGATCCAAACACTCATGAGAACCTCACCTACCTGCAGCTCCTCCAGAGGTGTGTGAAGGACCCTGACACCAGTCTGTATATGTTAGATGTGAAGGATAGCAAGCTTGCTATACAAAGAGAACAAAATTTCAAGTATGTTCTACAGTCTAAAACCATACACATTGATATGGGGATGTTTAAAGGAAAATACGTGTCTGTTTGGGACCTACTACATTCTAAATATATACCTGAGAGCAGGAGGGAAGAATTACTAGAGAAGTTCAAGTCAGGAACATTGACAATTGAAGAAATTATCAACATAGTCTTATCTATGATCCACAAATCTGAAAATGCATCCTCAAAGACTGAAGTATCCCAAAAGGAGGAGGAAAAAGTTTCATCAGCTCCCCTTGATGTGGATCATTGGCCATCTCAGGAACAACTACAAAAAGCTCTACAAGCAATTCCAAGTGACTTGTCAGAAAAACCATCTCAACAAGAGAGTGTTTCAGCCTGGGATCTTCTAAACAGTAAGGGTGTGCCAAAGGATAAGAAGAATGAACTCCTACAGACATATAAGCGTTCTGTCAGAGAGGTTATGAGTACCTGTAGCAGCATCCTTAAAGAAAATTCTGGCGAAGCTTCTGAAGTTATCAATATTAATGAAGAACAGAAAAAAACATTGCAGTCCACCATGGTCCAGGTCTCAATAGGTCATTTTAAAGGGCAAATCGTATCCGCGTGGGATCTCCTACATTCCAACTATTTCACATCTAAGAAAAGAAAAGATGTTGTGTTATCATATACAGCAGGAACATTGACTGTTGAGGAGATTATTAAGATGATCATAACTGTCATAGAGGAGACTGAGGAAAGGACCAGACATTTGCAATTCAAAGGACTCAGAAGACAAGTTTCAGCCACAGAGCTGCTGAGTTCTGAAATTATTGACCAGAGAACACTAAATGAACTGACTCAGGGCAGCAAGACCCTTGAGGAGGTGACGAAAATGGACACTGTAAAGAGATATCTGGAAGGCACTGGCTCAATTGCTGGAGTCTTTGTTCCATCCAAAAAGGATCCATCAAAGAAGGAGAAAATGAGCATTTATCAAGCTATGTGGAAGCAATTCTTACGGCCGGGGACTGCGCTTGTGTTGTTAGAAGCTCAAGCAGCAACAGGATTTATTATTGATCCCATTAACAATAAAAAGTTATCAGTTGATGAGGCGGTATCTGCTGGAGTCATTGGAAAAGAACTTCATGCCAAACTTCTATCTGCTGAGCGGGCTGTGACCGGCTACAATGACCCTTATACAGGGGGAAAGATTTCTCTGTTCCAAGCAATAAAGAAAAATCTGATTGTGAAGGAACATGGTATCCGTTTGCTGGAAGCACAGATTGCTACTGGTGGCATCATCGATCCAGTACACAGCCACCGTGTTCCAGTGGAGGTAGCATACAAACGTGGCTACTTTGACAAAGAAATGAACCAAATCCTTTCTGATCCATCCGATGACACAAAAGGATTCTTTGACCCTAATACTCATGCCAATTTAACCTATCTGCAGTTACTCCAGACATGCACCCAAGACCCAGATACAAAACTTTGCATGTTGGAAGTCAAAGACTCCAGGTCACCACTTTTCCAGATTGATCAGGCAAAGCAAAAGATCTTGCAGACACAGACTGTGGAGATCAAGATTGGACAATACCAAGGCCAAAAGTTCTCTCTTTGGGAACTTCTTAGCTCTCATCAACTTGTAGACCTAGAAAAAGAAAGGCAAGGACTGCTGGCGAAATATAAATCGGGAACTATAACTGTAGAAAATCTCACAACCAGTCTAATATCCTTAATTGAACAAATGGAAGCAAAAAGAAATGTCCATTCTCTGGAGCAGTCCTCTACCAGCACATCTGTCCATGAAAGTGACGCTCAGCAGGCAAACAAGAGAGTTCAGACCCAGAACTTTCTTAAGTCTGTGGACCTCAATGTGACCGTAGGTCCACTCAAAGGTCACAAAAGTTCCCTATGGGAATTACTGAATTCTTCATATATTACATCTGAGAAAAAGAATGAACTTGTCACAGGGTATGAAAGTGGAAAACTTTCACTTGAAGATCTAATGAAATGTATCATCGAAGTCTTTGAGAAAACTGAGACGGTATCCAGTCACAATACAGTCGTAGTATCTGCTGCAAAGACAGATACGGAGTATCCAAAGGCAATCCACAACTCATTGCAAGCATTTTCGTCTGATAATTATAATAATGATTTTTCAGGTCAAAATACTACATTGTGGGATGTTCTACACACTAAACCCATAACCCAGAACACACGCTGGGAACTGCTCAAAAAGTACTACACCACGGTAAAAACAGTCGTTACTACACTAAACGATCTGGTGCATAAGAAAGCCCTGGCGGAGAAACAAGACACCTCTTCAATCCTTAAATCAACCAAAGTACAGGTCAGCATTGGCGAATTCAAAATGGAAGGCAAAACTCACTCTCTATGGGACCTTCTTCACTCAAAATATATTATGGAAGCTAAAAGGAGGGAGCTTCTCGAGAAATATGAATCCAAATCTATAACCTGGGAAGAAATGTTCAAAATAATTACCACGATCATCCAAGAAACTGAGGAAAAGAGCAGAAATATCAAGTTTAGTGGTCTCCGAAAGCAGGTGTCAGCCTCTGAACTGCTGAAATCTGAAATTATCGACCAAGACACACTTCTTGAATTAGCACAAGGAACCAAAACCTTAGAAGAAGTGACACAAATGAACACAGTGAAGAGATATCTGGAGGGATCTAAGTGCATTGCTGGTGTTCTTGTTCCATCCAAGACTGACCCAACCAAGAATGAGAAAATGAGCATTTATGATGCCATGTTGAGGCGTATTTTGAGACGAGGGACCGCTCTGGTTTTACTTGAGGCACAAGCAGCCACCGGCTTCATTATTGACCCAATAAAAAACACTAAACTGACCGTAGATGAAGCAGTAGCAGCTCATGTGTTTGGGCAAGAGCTTCATTTAAAACTCCTGTCTGCAGAGAAGGCTGTGACTGGCTACACTGACCCCACCACAAACCAGAAGATTTCCTTGTTCCAGGCAATGCAGAAAGACCTCATCGTCAAGGATCATGGTATTCGTCTGCTGGAAGCTCAGATTGCCACTGGAGGTATCATTGATCCAGTGCACAGCCATCGTGTCCCCGTGGAAGTGGCCTATAAGCGAGGTTACTTTGACAAAGAGATGAACCAGATTCTTTCCGATCCCTCAGATGACACCAAAGGCTTCTTTGATCCAAACACTCATGAAAATCTAACCTACCTGCAGCTGCTCCAGAGAGCTGTCCAAGACCCTGACACAGGACTGCTTATGTTGGCGGTGACCCAAAAATAAATCAACTTTAACAAGTTTTGCTTTTGAAAACTTAAGATAAGAGCTATATTTCCAGCCATAAAATTTGTTGTGCCCATAACGAAAGAAAATCGTTCTCCTTGCATGTGTTTATGTGGCATCTCGAACTTTCTCTAAGGGAAAAACTAGTGTGCAGGCTTTATTGGTTCTTTATGGCTATGGGCTAGGCCTCAGCGGGAATTACTGGCTTGTGCGTTATGCCTTTTGCTTTTATACCTGAGGTAAAAAAAAATTGAATAATTTGCTACCTAACAATATTCCTCCTTTTCTTGAACGTTTTTCCAGAAGTGAGATGGCTCCCGTTAATTGTCCTAACGAGTGTCATGCTGGCTCATCAGGCCAGGCCGAGAATGATCAACCTCAGCACCTTACAAATGTGTTCATTGTGGACATTGCTCCAGCAGACTCTCGGGTTCCTTTCTGTTTAGTAATTGGCCAATTTCAAATGTAGAAAGATGATTCGATTTCTCCTCCTCCAGTAATGTTCTCATATTGAAAGTAAACATCAATAATGTAAATGTCCGCTGTGCTTTATACTGCATGTCCCTGAAGCATCATCTACTTGAAGTATTAATAAACTCACACTTTTTCATTTTCTACGGTGACGTCTTTCATATTCTGAAGGTCTTGTCTACTTCTCCTGAAGTCTCTAATTTCTCTACACCGAAGACTATTTGCACATGTAGGAATGTACCGTTTGTTCATCATATTTTAGGCAGGGAAAGTAGTGGAAAACAGTTCTAATATATCATTATGGGAAGGAAGAGAGAAGTAATGTGTCTAGAGATTTGGAGGTAGCTGAGTGTGGAGGACTCTTCTGGAGCGTAATGATGTTCTCACACCTTCTCTGTACTGTCTGGAGTGATATAAATAATACTGGGACGTATCGGCTCTGTGTTGTGCTGCTATTTACTTGGCTTCCATATTTTCTTCTAGTCTTTCCAGTGACTGATTTGGGGAGCATTAGGTTGGTAACGCCTTGTCTCGGAGTAGAAACCCAACCACCACTACTCCCAGTAACCCATTTAGGTATTTGTACTCTATCAACCCCTTCCCATAAATATACAGTAGTTTGCAGATGGCAGGTTTATGGTCCCTATTCCTTCTGCGATCTTGGGGTTCCTGCTTTGGGGGAGCAAGTATAGCGGTCATTAACAGAATTGGGCTTGGGTACCAACGTTGAGACCTGATTAGGTCAGGTCCTGTAAATGGCACCTGCATCAAAAGTGGTGTCATACACTCCTCTGCTGGAGGAAAACCCTGACCATCCGGTCTCGAAGCACAGTTCACTGTACCCGTCACTGAGACCTGAAACAATCAGGAGACCTTTAAAACTTCTTGGCTGTAGATGTATAGCTCCCTAAAGCAGGAAGGTGGGGGTTGCAGATGGATGAAGCACCTCTATACACAGTAGCGCTGTACCCAGGGGATACCCCTTATCTTATCTTGACCGGTTCCTTCCTGAACCAGTCATGTCCTGATAATGTGATAGAAAGGAACCAGTTCAAGAAGGTGACACTGAGCACCACCAGTGATGACTAGCCTGGTCCGTCTGCTAAGACTCAGCCGGTCAGTGGCACAAACAGCAGGCACTAGTGATGGCGCAGTTCCAAGAGAACATCAGTGAGCCCAAAGTGATGCAAAGCAGTATGCCCCCAGAAATCACATCCCCCAGATGGAAACCCACAAGTCCGGACTCAAAGTAAGCGTGTAAGGATTTGTCCCAACTGGCTTTTCCGGTTCATCACAAACGATTTATTGTTTCTGGTGGTGCACACATCTTAGGAGAGGCTCTCGCTTGCTGTATGGTAGTGATTTATTGTCCCATAGCATCATGTGACACGTTTCAGCTAGAACAGCCTTCCTCAGACTTGTATGAGGATGGCTAGCTGAAACCCGTCACATGATGCTATAATACTATAATCCCTACCATACAGCAAGTGAGTGAGTTCAGAGAAAGAACGGTCTAGCTAGGGTCACCTTCTGGAAGGGCTCCCTGTGAGAAAGTGGCACCAGGGCGATGGTTCTGCTTCTTGAGGAGATATGTGTTTGCAGTGTACGTGAGGGGAAAAGTTACGAGCTCGGTCCTCCTAATGTCTTGGAACCAATGGAAGGCTTGTGTTAATGCACCCGGACTGCAGGGGTGCAACCGATCCTTAGACACACAATTACAAAATAGACTGTCAGAGATTTCCACAGGCCAGAAATACAAAAGGGAGTGTCAGTCTCCGAGAGGTGAACGGTAAAAGGGTGCTTTGCCATTACCACTGCTCATACTAATGCCACCAGGGCAAGGAAAGAACAAGGAAAAGCCCATGTGTGTCACGGAGTATAACAGGAGCATGGGTGGAGTAGATCTATCAGACCAGGTCCTCCAGCTCCACCAGAAACACCTAGACCTGGTACAAAAAAAAATAGCTGTTCAGGTGGCATCTAATACCTGATCTGTGCCAGTCACACGGGCAGCAACATGACATTTACCAGGAGCAGGAGACTGAGGAGCTTCAGACAGAGCCAGACGATGTGAGAGAGATGTTCTATGGTCCTCATTCCTTCAGCAGCAGCTACGGTAGATGGTGTGGTGGCCAACATGGTGTAAGGCGAGACGTCTGGTACTTTTCTCCAGACTGTGTTCAGAAGGAGTATCCCCATTATCCGCTCAAGTAGCACCATGGTGGCTCAGTGGTGAGCATCGGTGCCTCGTAGCGCTGAAGTCCTAGGTTCGCATCCGACCAAGGTCACCATCTGCATGGACTTTGTATGTTCTCCCCGTGTTTACATGGGTTTCCTCTGTGTGCTCCAAAGATATACTGATAGGGAACTTAGATTGTGAGCTCTTGGGAGCAGAGAGTGATTGATCATCTTTGTACAGCGCTATATGAGTGAGTAAGATACATAGTAGCTGAATACACTCAATACATAAACATTGATCCCAAAAAATCTCATTTAAAAAAAAATACATTTCGGCCATCTTTAAAAAAACTCCTTACCCCCAAATAATACCCTTACATGTCTACATTTGTCAGTAGGATTCAGGGCTGGTCTTCTGCACTACGGAGCCAACGTGGGGTCTGAACTTTGAGGTGAGGCTGTGGTCTCTGAGGGGATTAGGGCTCGGGGACAAATACGTAGGAAACCAAAGTAACACTCACTGCATAGGAAGAATGGGCCGCCACTGTCTACACACAAGCATCTCCGCCACGCCATAGGGAGTATGAAGAACATAAAGTGAGGCCATAAGAGGTAAGTGCCCCCGGAAATCTACAAAGACGTAAGCTTTATTACATGAGGGCCACAGAGACAAGAGCGTGACATCACTGAGGGGCCCTGACCAGCTCCCTCCTAATACCAGTCCCCCGACCAAGCCAACACGTACAATGCGCCTG
This sequence comes from Bufo gargarizans, assembly GCF_014858855.1. Classification (NCBI taxonomy): domain Eukaryota; kingdom Metazoa; phylum Chordata; class Amphibia; order Anura; family Bufonidae; genus Bufo; species Bufo gargarizans. The sequence continues at coordinate 194,916 of NW_025334060.1, read as the reverse complement.
CGCATCAAGGAAACGCAACTGAATAAAGGTTACGATACTGCGCTAGCCACAGGAAGGCCACGGCGTCGATGACGTACAATATAAAAAAGAAATAGAACTTCTAAATGACGTCTCCGTGAAGTGCGGCGTCCTAATACACACATGACCAGCCTAGTGCAGGACAGATAACCCTAATGCATCATACAGGGGAGAGGACGCAGATCATACAGAGGAGAGGACGCAGATCATACAGAGGAGAGGACGTACATCATACAGGGGAGAGGACGCACATCATACAGGGGAGAGGGCGCACATCATACAGAGGAGAGGACGCACATCATACAGAGGAGAGGACGCACATCATACAGAGGAGAGGACGCACATCATACAGAGGAGAGGACGCACATCATACAGAGGAGAGGACACATCATACAGAGGAGAGGACGCACATCATACAGAGGAGAGGACGCACATCATACAGAGGAGAGGACGCACATCATATAGAGGAGAGGACGCACATCATACAGAGGAGAGGACGCAGATCATACAGAGGAGAGGACGTACATCATACAGAGGAGAGGACGCACATCATACAGAGGAGAGGACGCACATGATATTGTCACCACCAGACATCTGAGAAGCTCTGACAGACGTCCTTCAGAACCTCCTCCTTGAGGTTCCTTTTGTTTTGCTTTCAGTTCCTCATCTCGTTAGCCTCTCTCAGCTGTCATGTAGTTGCACTGATTGCATCCCTTTAAATCCCTTCCCATACTGCATCACTTTGTGGTTTATATTACTTCCTGGAGTGTGTGCATGCTGGATGCTACTACTGAGTCTTCTACAGATAAGTTTTGTTTGTTAATTTGTGATTTTCTGTTTGCTGGATCCCAGGTGACCCTGACTCCCTCCGTATCTAGTGTTGGAAGCCGGTGGTCGTGTCCCCTCACTATTATAGGGTGTTCAGGTGTTATACAGTCGAGGTACGAGGGCATACAACCATCTACCATTGGGATTTTTGCATAGGCTGAGCAGTTAGGGAGAGTGCCAGGTCTGATGCAGGGGTCTCCCTTTTGTTCCTTAGTTTTGGATCCAGTCAGTCGGATCTTCATTTTGTGTCTTCTAGTTTCCTGTACACCTTCTGTGACATTATAAACCGCCAAAACCGTCTCAAGCATGGCTCTGGTTTCACTTTTGACTGAACGCTTGCAGGGTCTTTCATTGGAGGTAGCTGATCTCCGTAAGACTCTTTCTCAGTTTCAGGTGACCGGTTCAGCTTGCGTTCATGGAGTTTGTTCTGAGCCTAAGATCTCGCTCCCTGATACGTTCTCCGGGGGTAGTGAGAATTTTGTGCGTTTTAGAGAGGCTTGCAAACTCCATTTTCGCCTTCTTCCCCATTCCTCTGGTGATGAGGAACGGAGGGTGGGGATCATTATATCGCTGCTCAGGGGTAACGCTCAGTCCTGGGCCTTTTTGCTGCCTGTGGGGGCACGGCCCCTCCGTTCAGTGGATGAATTCTTTTTAGCCCTGGGTCAGATATATGATTATCCAGATCGTATTGGTCTGGCTGAGTCTAGACTACGTCTATTATGCCAGGGTAAACAATCCGCAGAGATATACTGCTCAGAATTTCGGAGATGGGCAGCTGATACTGTTTGGAATGATGCTGCACTCCGAAGTCAATTTTGCCATGGTCTTTCAGAGGGATTGAAAGATGCATTTGCCTTTCATGAGAGACCTACCTCCTTGGACTCTGCCATGTCTTGGGCCGTTCGTATTGACAGGCGTCTTAGAGAGAGAGGAGAGATCACTCCTTCCTGTCATACTCAATCCCAGGACTGCGCAGGGGTCTCGGTCGCTCTCAATCCCTTCTGAGCAGGGGCCCATGCAGCTGGGGTTGATTGCCTCTGACAATAGAAGATTCAGCTCGCATGGGAAGGTTTGTTTCTGTTGTGGAGGTATAAATCATTTGGCAAATGTTTGTCCCTCTAGGAGATTCAGGCAGTTTTCTGGGAGTAATAAAGAAACAAAAAGGAAAAAATCCTTTAAAAATGTTCCGTCTGTTACTATTGGCAGGGTTGATGCAGAAATTGAAGGTTTTCCGTTTGCTTGTAGTTCCCGTTTTGTCCTGCCGGCTAGGGTGGCGCTAGAGAGCAAGAACATTTTTTGTGAGATTTTTGTAGATAGTGAAGCAGCTGTCAATCTCATTGATAATCAATTTGCAATAACTCATGGTTTCCAGGTGCGCACTTTGGGAAAGGATATTCTGGTTTTTGCTATTGATTCCGCTCCACTTTTTCAGAAATCATTAAAGGGCATAGTTCACAATATCCGTTTAATTGTGAGTGATGCTCATGTTGAGGATGTGTCATGTTTCGTCCTTAGCGGTTTGCCTACTCCTCTAGTGTTGGGGCTACCCTGGCTCACTAAACATAACCCCACCATTGTTTGGCAAGTGAGGCAAATAAATGGTTGGAGTGACTTTTGCAGAGAGAATTGCCTCATGACATCTGTTTCTGAGGTTGCTACTAAGACTGTACCACCTTTTCTCTCTGAATTTTCGGATGTCTTCTCTGAGAGTGGAGTTCAGGATTTGCCCCCGCACAGGGAGTACGATTGCCCTATTAATCTCATCCCAGGCACCAAGCTGCCTAAATATCGTTTATACAATCTCTCCCAACCTGAGAGGATCGCTATGCGTGCTTATATCTCTGAGAGTCTGAGAAAAGGACACATACGACCCTCGAAGTCACCTGTTGCCGCTGGTTTTTTCTTTGTTAAGAAAAAAGATGGTTCTTTAAGACCTTGTCTGGATTTCAGGGAGCTGAACAATATCACAATTCGTGACCCTTATCCGCTTCCTCTGATCCCGGACCTGTTTAACCAGGTTGTTGGGGCTAAAGTCTTTTCCAAATTAGATCTAAGAGGGGCATACAACCTGGTCAGGGTCAGAGAAGGGGACGAATGGAAGACGGCCTTCAATACCCCTGAGGGCCATTTTAAGAATTTGGTTATGCCTTTTGGTTTGATGAATGCCCCAGCCGTTTTTCAGCATTTCGTGAACAGCATTTTTTATCATTTAATGGGGAAATTTGTATTAGTGTATCTGGATGACATTTTGATTTTTTCTCCTGATTTCAAAACTCATAAGGACCACTTACGTCAGGTCTTGCTCATCCTGCGGGAGAATAAATTATACGCGAAACTGGAAAAATGTGTGTTTGCGGTTCCAGAAATTCAATTTCTGGGGTTTCTTCTCTCCGCTTCTGGTTTTCGCATGGACCCCGAGAAGGTCCGCGCTGTGCTTGAGTGGGAGCTTCCTGAGAATCAGAAGGCGCTGATGCATTTTTTGGGTTTTGCCAATTATGACAGGAAGTTTATTTTGAATTATTCCTCTGTTGTTAAACCACTCACTGATATGACCAGAAAGGGGGTAGATTTTTCTTCCTGGTCGGTAGAGGCGCGTAAGGCCTTTTCTAATATCAAGGAGAGTTTTGCTTCCGCTCCCATCTTGGTACAACCTGATATTTCTCTACCCTTCATAGTTGAGGTTGATGCTTCGGAGGTGGGTGTGGGTGCGGTCTTGTCTCAGGGTTCCTCTCCTGCCAAATGGCGACCGTGTGCCTTTTTTTCGAAGAAACTCTCCTCCGCAGAGAGAAATTACGATGTGGGAGATAGGGAGTTATTGGCCATCAAGTTGGCTTTTGAGGAATGGCGCCATTGGCTAGAGGGAGCCAGACACCCTATTACCGTGTTTACTGACCATAAAAATCTGGCCTACTTGGAGTCAGCCAAGCGTCTGAACCTGAGACAGGGCAGATGGTCTTTGTTCTTTTCAAGGTTTAATTTTGTTGTCACGTTCCGCCCTGGGGTTAAGAATGTGAAGGCAGATGCCCTGTCACGTTGTTTTCCGGCAGGTGGGAATTTTGAAGACCCGGGTCTCATTTTGGCTGAAGGTGTGGTGGTCTCTGCTCTTTATCCTGAATTGGAGGCAGAGGTGCAGGTAGCCCAGTCAGAGGCTCCTGATCTTTGTCCTCCTGGGAGGTTGTTTGTGCCTCTCGCTTTAAGACACAAGATTTTTAAGGAACACCACGATACGGTCCTTGCTGGGCACCCGGGGGCAAGAGCCACAGTGGATCTCATCGCTCGGAGATTCTGGTGGCCGGCGCTTCGTAAGTCGGTTGAGGGTTTTGTGGCAGCCTGCGAGACTTACGCTCGTGCCAAAGTCCCTCATTCACGGCCATCAGGTCCTCTCCTTCCCTTACCCATTCCTTCCCGTCCTTGGACACATCTGTCCATGGACTTCATAACGGACCTGCCTCGTTCCTCGGGGAAGACTGTGATTCTGGTGGTGGTGGACCGTTTTAGCAAAATGGTGCATTTCATCCCTTTTCCTGGCTTGCCCAATGCTAAGACGCTGGCGCAGGCATTTATTGATCACATTGTCAAATTGCATGGTATTCCTTCAGACATAGTCTCTGATAGGGGCACGCAGTTTGTTTCCAGATTCTGGAAGGCTTTCTGTTCTCACTTGGGGGTTTGGTTGTCATTCTCTTCTGCTTTCCACCCGCAGTCGAATGGCCGGACAGAGCGCGTCAATCAGAATCTGGAGACATATCTGCGCTGTTTTGTGGCGGAGAATCAGGAGGATTGGTGTTCTTTTTTTGTCCCTTGCTGAGTTTGCTTTAAATAACCGTCGTCAGGAGTCCTCTGATAAGTCACCATTTTTTGGTGCATATGGGTTTCATCCGCAGTTTGGGACTTTCTCGGGAGAGGGGTCTTCTGGTTTACCTGATGAGGACAGATTCTCCTCGTCTTTGTCATCTATTTGGCAAAAGATTCAGAATAATCTTAAGAGCATGAGTGAGAGATATAAGCGTGTGGCAGATAAGAGACGTGTGCCTGGTCCGGACCTGAATGTTGGTGATCTGGTGTGGTTGTCTAACAAGAATATCAAATTGAAGGTTCCCTCCTGGAAGTTGGGTCCTAAGTTTATTGGGCCTTACAAAATCTTGTCTGTCATCAATCCTGTTGCCTACCGTCTTGATCTTCCTCAGACTTGGAAGATCCATAATGTTTTTCATAAGTCCTTATTAAAACCTTATGTTCAACCCATTGTACCCTCGTCTTTGCCTCCTCCTCCGATTATGGTTGATGGTAATCTTGAATTTCAGGTCTCTAGGATTGTGGATTCTCGTTTTGTCCGCGGTTCTATCCAGTACCTCATGCATTGGTCCCAGTGACGGACATTAAGGCCACTCATCTCATTAGGGCTTTCCATAGGTCCCATCCTGAGAAGGTGGGCTCTGAGTGTCCGGAGTCCACTCGTAGAGGGAGGGGTACTGTCACCACCAGACATCTGAGAAGCTCTGACAGATGCCTTTCAGAACCTCCTCCTTGAGCTTCCTTTTGTTTTGCTTTCAGTTCCTCATCTCGTTAGCCTCTCTCAGCTGTCATGTAGTTGGACTGATTGCATCCCTTTAAATTCCTCCCCATAGTGAATTAGTGTGCGGTTTATAAAACTTCCTGGAGTGTGTGCATGCTGATCCTATTTCCCAGTCTTCTACAAGATAAGTGTTGTGCATTCTTTTGTGTTTTCCTGTTTGCTAGATCCCAGGTGACCCTGACTCCCTCCGTGTCTAGTGTAGGGAGCCGGTGGTCGTGTCCCCTCACTATTATAGGGTGTTCAGGTGTTATACGGTCGAGGTACGAGGATATGCGATCATCTACCATTGGGATTTTCGCATAGGCTGAGCAGTCAGGGAGAGTGCCAGGTCTGATGCAGGGGTCTCCCTTTTTGTTCCTTAGTTTTGGATCCAGTGAGTCATATATTCATTTTGTGTTGTCTTGTTTCCTGTACACCTTCCGTGACACTGGCCCATAAAGTGGTCCTGCAGCAAGTTGAGGAATTTTCTCCCCTTTGCAGTTGAGGCAGAACCATGACCCCGATCAATGTCTGGGAAGTTAAGATCTCCCATTATGACCACTGTACGCCTGTGCTGCCCGCTCTATTTGGTTATACAGTTGTGTTTCTATCTCCTCTGTGATGTTAGGGGTCTATAGATTACACCAAGTGTAGCAGCCAACAAACATGCGGGGAGGAGACTCGAGCATCGCGCTTGAGCACATGCGGTGTTTGGCCGAACACCACAATGTGCTGAGCATCGAGATGCTCGAGTCAAAATGGTGTTCGGCCGAACATGCTCTCCCAACACTAGACATTGCACATTTGAGAGAAGATAAATACCCACACAAACTCTATCTAATTCAGCTCAGGAGAAATAATCAGACACGTGCTACCAGACTAGTTATGGGAGGGGCAATAATATAGAGAACGGTAAGATTGTGAACTGTTGTGTTGCACCGCAGGACAGCCTGTACTAAGCAGCACCCAACCAATTGTTTGTGTTTGTTTCAGGGTAATAATAGGTATGGCAAGACTGTTTTAGTTGTGCCTGCCAGTAGGTAAATTACTGCAAAATTTCCACTGGCATCCATCAGGGGCCGCCATGCTTTGCAACACAGGGGTCTCAGCCCTTGTGGTTGTGTTTATTATCACGTGTTATTAAAATTCCGTTTTTGCAAAAGCTAGTGTCAGAGTTGCTTTTCTCGTTCGTGACTTTGCTGTATCCTGGGAACCCACCCCGATACACGACTTACAAGGCTAAAGGGAAACACTATATACAGTATATGGGATTGTGTGCTTGCGTAGAACATCCAGTAGGGATCTCCTCTTCTGGAGAGTGATTCAGGACAAGTCTTGAAATAGAGACACTTTAGCCCCCATATAGTCCACTTGTTGCAACGAACGGGCTTTCGCCATTATGTCCTCTTTTAGACCAGTCATTGACATAGCGTATGATATCTCGCAGTGGCCCGTCAAGCGATTTCTGTCACAATGCTCTTCGTGCATGATCCATCAGAATGGGGTCTGCTGGGGGCGACCAAGGACATGTTAAAGACCATAAGGAGGATGGAGCGAACGTCTTCCTCTCCCTGGGTCTCCGGTACGCCATGCACTCGTATGTTATGATGACGACCCCTGTTGTCTAGATCTTCAACATGGTTCTGCAGGTCGCATAGTTGAAGGGAGTGGTCATGCGTATCACTGTCCATGAAGCATTATAGTCCTCCTCTAATTGATGTAGACGGTGACCCACTATTTGCACATCTTGCCTTACTGCTGCCGGCTCCTCTTTAAAAGTGACCTTTATTTCCAAGATGAGGGCTTTAAAATTATGCGTAGTGGGCAATTGTTGGATATGGGACCACTTATTCGGGTGGGGGTTCAGTGACAAGACTCGGACCATAGGAGTCGGAAGAGGAGGTAGACCTAGATGACGAGTGGGACCGCCACAACCACTCTGTGGTTTGAGGGGCCTTCCATGTCTCTGGAGGAGTGGTGGCGATCTTCTAGGGCAGGATGCTCAACCTGCAGCCCTCCAGCTGTTGTAAAACTACAACTCCCACCATGCCCTGCTGTAGGCTGTCCAGGAATGCTGGGAGTTGTTTTGCAACAGCTGGAGGGCCGCAGGTTGAGCATGCCTGTTCTAGAGGAAGAGGCACTGTGAGGAGTGTCGGGTGAGGCAGACAATCTGGCGGTGGCTGTCGGGATGGAGTACCCTACTCTATAGCCTGCTGTTGAGAGTCTCCGCTTGGGAGTAGTTGTGGGGACTCACATAAGCAGTTTCAGGAGGCAGTCTAGGGGGGTTTAATCTGAATCAGCCCCCTGCGTATGTAAAGGCAGGTCATCTGCCATATCATCAGACCTGAGGGATCCTGCAGGTGAACGGGCTCTGTTTGCCCAGAGAGCTGTCAGCCTGGGCGTCTTGTGGCCGGGTCTCCTCTATGTCCGGGCATTGCAGGACTGCAGGAGGCTGCGGGCTTGTCAATCTCCGACCTGGGGAGCGTGGCAGGAGAAGGCGCGCTGACGAGCGCGCAGTGAGGAGACAAAGGAGAAGGTACCTCACCGTCCACTGCTGGAACATCATGAGGTGAGGACATCTTTAAGACCGCATAGTCCGTGCTCCTCTGCGGGTAGGAATCCAGCGTTTGGGAGGGTGAGGCTCCCGCGGTCTCGGACGCTGCTTTAGGGACCTTCCCCACCTTTGTCTTCCCCATTTTGCTGCGGGGTGATTGCTAATTTAGCTGGTCTGGGTCCTGGGAAGAGCGGAGCTCAGCGCTCACACGTCCAGCGGCATCGGCTTCTGTCTCATTTTTCATTATTTTATCTATACTTTATATGTATTACTTTTTAGCAGTTTGCATTAGGTTTATCTGTTCTGTACTAGGCTGATCATGCGTGTACTAGGGCGGCGCACTTCACGGAGAAGTCATTTAGAAGTTCTATTTCTTTTCTGTATTGGATGTCGACGCTGACGCCGTGGCATTTCTGTGGCTAGCTAGCGCAGTATCGTAACCTTTAGTTGCGTTTCTTTGTTGGGCAGGCGCATTGTATTTGTCTATTAGCACGGTCTTACTGTGCATGTCTGAGTGTCTGGCGCCTGCGCTTTCGAGGCTAATCACTGAATTTCCTTGCACTGCGCAGACTTGAAGTGCTGGAGCCTGCGCCCTGACCTCTCACAGACACCATCTTCTCACGTCCACCGCAGGTAATTTCCTCCTCATTCTCTAACCTGACATCTGCTCTATATACAGGGTATTTATGGGCGCTATACCCTCATTCGCACGCAGCCCTGATAAGAGCCAGTCAGTAGGCGACGCGCCCGGTGCACCATCCGGTCGTACTTGGGCGTTGTATTCCTTATTTCTGTGTCTTCTTCTGCTTTTGGTTTGATCTGCTACACGTGTAACCTACCTCATCTCTGTCCGTGATGTGCTCGCCCTTTGTTGGCTTGGTCGGGGGGTATTAGGAGGGAGCTGGTCAGGGCCCCTCAGTGTCACATGATTTATGGGATTTCGATGTCTCTGTGGCCCTCATGTAATAAAGCTCTTATAGCCACACGTCTTGTTCTTCATGCTCCTTGCAGCCTAGTCATCCATGATGGTGGAAGTCAAGTCATCACCTAAGGACAGAAACCTGGAAGGGCAAGAGTCAGCAACAATGGGGCAGACAGGGCCCAGGGGACGCGACTGGAGCAATCCCAGGCAGGAATCAGGCTCCAAAATCCCTCAAACCCACCTTAATTAATCAGTACACACCTGTATGAGAAAGCACGTGATACACGTTCTGAAGTTGCGTGGATCTGGAACCCGGTCATGTAAAGCCCCTCTTCTGAAAGTCCAGACAAGGTCATATTTGCCAGTTTCCGGCCTGGGCTATGGACGGGTCCTCACTTCTGCTCAAGATGGGGCCAGAACCATTCCTGGCACATATTCCTGAATCGCCCTCCTCTGCGCATGTGTCAGGGAGAGGAATAGTTCTGTCCCCGGCCACAGCAGAATTGAATTCCCGTCCATAGCCCAGGCCAAAAACCAGGTGAAGGACATGACTTTGGCCCCTGCTTGAAGGGATGCGTGTCCGCTGCGCCATTCAACTCTATGGGGCTGAGCGCTTGTACTGGGCTACAGAATTGGACAACCCCTTTAACGCTTGCCCTTCGTCTCACCTCAAATACTGGTGGCATATCGCTAGGAGCTGCCACTAGTGTCAGATAGGTGCGGGTCCCAGAGGCATCTCTAGAATGAGGCGCTACGGAGAAGGAGAGCACACCGCGCAGGCGCTGCCTCCTCCATTCATCTGTATGGGAGGGCTGAAAAAAGCCGAGCACCGCCTCTACCATTTCCAGCAGTTCCATAGATGTGAATGGAGGGCGGCCGCGCATGCGGATAGCTGTGGGTGCCGCACCTACCTGAGATTGGTGGCATATCCTAGCGATGTGCCATGAATAGTCCAGGTGAGACAACCCCTTTAACCTTCCCCTCGATAGGCGCCATTGTCACGAGATAATCACAAGTCTGTCAGTCACGGTACAGCTCGGTGGTTTTAATGTTTGGGCTGATCAGTGTATACGATCTGGGGATTACTCTCATACGGCCTCAGTGCGCTGCACCTTATCTCGTCCACCAGATGGCGCTGCTTCTAACTTATAATGAGACGAGACTAATTGGTGTAAGAATATCTCCCCGACTCATCTACAAATCCCCAGATATTAACCCCTCGCCCTGCGGACACCTTATATGTGCACTGTGTGTAGTGACCCCCTTAAAGAGATTGACCCCCTGAAGGTATTGATATTGTGTGTTAATCTCAATAATTAATATTCATAAATAGGCGTGAGTCGTCTGTGACCTCCCTCTACACTGGACCACGTGCGAATTACTGCCACGATATACTATGGCGGCGACTACTACAATAAAGGACTATACAATGTAAGCTGAACAATCAAGTATTTATTAAAACAAATGCAAGTCTACTATTACACTATATATATATAACAATGGTTATAACTATATATACATATAGACGCACGCACCGCAGTACAGTAACAGCGCTACACAATACACCTAACTAAAGGCTCATGGGCCCTGGTGCAAGAGTTCAGCTTGGGCCCCCCTTCCCTCAAACCTTCGGCTGCATGAGGCAAAAATTAAAACTGCACCCCCCCCCCCTCCATACCAAATTCTTAACCTAACCCCTTCTGTCCAGCCAGAGGTGTAACTTGCATGCACCTTCTATAATACCAGTGTCTTCTTATGCGGCACAGGGGTCTTTGGGCCCCCCAGGCTCCTGGGCCCGGTAGCGACTGCTACCTCTGCACCCCCTATAGCTGTGCCCCTGCAAATCTACCTAAATAATACACTTACATGCACACATGTATTTAGCAGCAACCCCCACCCTCCTGGCTCTATACACGCTGTCCCTATGGGGATAAAAGGGGCCTGCAGGGGTACAGGGAGGCAGGGCAGCAGTGAGGGGGTTAATGCAGGTACATTCAGGGGTATGGGGTAATGCAGGGGTTAATGATACGTCAGCCAGTGCTGGTCTCTAGGGAGTTACTGCAGGTCCTCGCTTGCTCATTTTCCTGGGGATGGTTCTCCCTCGTCCATGCACTCCACTGACGTCCTCTCTACCGTGTGTCCCTCTCTCTGTGCCCAAATCCTGGACTATATCATAAATAGAGGAGTTTGGCCATGGGGCAGAGGTGTGGAAACAGGTTTATGATGTCTCTGGTTAGAAAGCCCCCTGAGAGTCTGCAATCACTTTGTCCGGAGGTGACCAGCATACGGGACCACCCTACTGAGGCCTGAACAAACGAGGACGAGATCCTGATCAGCTGTTATCCTGCCGGCCATCAGCGCGAGTATTTCTCTAAACATGGGAGGTGAACTGTAGATAAGAACTGACAGGGAATTGAATCTAGGGAATATTTAACACACTCCCCTCTACATATATCTACATGTCCCACTTGGCCATTCAGCACCAATGTATATACAGTCATGGGCGTAAATGTTGGCCCCCTGAACTTTTTCAAGAAAATGAAGTATTTCTCACAGGAAAGTATTGCAGTAACACATGTTTTTGCAAAATGCAGTCTTGCTTTTTTATGTCTCTGTGCCAGCAGCGGGTCCTCCTGGGTCCTCCTGGGTCTCTTGGGTCCTCCTGGGTCCTCCTGGTGCAGTGTCCCAGGGGGTCAGTAGTGTATGCTGGGCTTTGTAGTGCAGTTTGACTCACTAACCTGGGATCCACTGTTGTCTTCAATTGGGGCAAATACTGGAACAGGCAGGTATTTAACAGTTCGTGACGCCAGTGTCAATTAAACGGTGACACGCCGTGTAAAGTAGTGTAGAATAACGGAAGCATAGGATAGCCAACAAAAACTGGAACTTTTACTGAATATCAGTCAGGATAATACATGGACACAGGTAGAAGCACAGTTCCATGAAAGACGGTTGGTTTTCCATAAGAATACAGGTGGTTCTTGGGAATTACAGAATGGCCGTTCTTAGCAATGTATAATACAGAGTGTTGATTGCAGGAGATGCAGTACAGGCGGCTTGCACACTATTCCTGACTGGTCCTGACACATGTGACTTTCTCTCCAAGGTCTAATGCCCTTTATCTGGCGTACCCTTGAAGCTGTCCTTATCTAGTACCTCCTCTGTTATCTTGAGTACCTCTTGCTTTATCTGATCGGCCTCTGTGGTATTCTGTGTCTTGGATGGTGGCTTGCTTATGCTGCTTCCGCTAAACGGAGGATGACTCAGGAGGGGAACCTTTTCCTTGGATCCGGAACCCGGTTACAGGGCCTTTACTACCCTCTCCTAGTCGGCAGGCTTCAGGCCTGCTCTGCTCTCACAGGCCCATAGCCTGGCCTTCACTCAGACACAGGATCATTTCTGACCTCTGCTCCCACTGTCTGTCTCCTGCTACTACTTCCTGACTGGGCCTTATATAACCTAGGGCTCTCTAGCTCCCTCTAGTGACTCAGAGCTGGAATGACACCCTAGCCGGCCTGCATAAGCACGTTTCACAGTAACAGGAAAATACATAGCATGACATTACAAGATGTTTTATACCAACCTCCCCTTAAGTACAGGGGGAACGACAATACCCAAGTGACCCTTCTGTAGTGACGGGGTATTACTCTCCCGTACACTACACTGGTCCTCCTGGGTCTCATGGGTCCTCCTGGGTCCTCCTGGGTCTCATGGGTCCTCCTGGTCCTCCTGGGTCTCATGGGTCCTCCTGGGTCTCTTGGGTACTCCTGGGTCTCTTGGGTCCTCCTGGGTCTCATGGGTCCTCCTGGTCCTCCTGGGTCTCATGGGTCCTCCTGGGTCTCATGGGTCCTCCTGGGTCTCATGGGTCCTCCTGGATCCTCCTGGGTCTCCTGCCCTAGCGTTTGATTTAAATGCCGCCGGATAGTTGGCGCTGAGGCTCCCGGAGCCTGCAGGACAGCTTGCATATCTCTGGAACTTGTTTGGGGCTGCTTATCCACCCTCTGGACTATCCTGCGTTGACACCTTCCATCAGTTTTTCTCTTCCGTCCACGCCCAGGGAGATTAGCTACAGCGCTACGGGTTGTGACTTCTTGATGATGTTGCGCACTGTGGACAAAGGCAGATCTAGATCTCTGGAAAAGGACGTGGAACCCTGAGATTGTTGATTATTTTTCCACAATTTTGGTTCTGAAGTCCTCGGACAGTTCTCTTCTCCTCTTTCTGTTGTCCATGCTCAGTGTGGCGCACAGACACACAATCACTGGCGTAGCTATAGGGGTTGCAGCGGTCACAATGGTGACCGGGCCCCTAAGTCAGAGGGGCCCACGGGGCCCCTCAAGCCAGGAGAGCCACAGTAAAGCCATACCTGCGGTGCGGCCCGCAGCTAAGTTGCCGACTAAAATCACATAGGGTGCGGCGCGGCGACTGAGAGGCGAGACCTGCGCGCACTGTGCAGGGCAGGCGAAGTGAGGAGGGGGAGCGGCTTCAGGTCAGGAGGAGGAGTGAGCAGCTGTGTGCTGACCGCCGGGTTTGGTTGCAACCAGTGGAGTAGGGATCGCTATACTCCACTAGCAGCCATAGCAACGCTATGGGGCCCTATGCCACTGGGGGCCCAGGCCACCAGCTGAGGATGAAAAAGAATAAAAATGAATTTCATGTGGCGAGTAGGTGGCGGTACGATAGGGGGCGGCCTCCCCCCTATCCCCCCCGTTATTGGTGACAGCAGCAGTTCCAATCGGAGTCCCAGCAGTGTAATGCTGGGACTCCGATCGGTTACCATGGCAGCCAGGACACTACTGAAGTCCTGGCTGCCATGGTCAGTTACTCTGCAGAATACTAACATGTGCTGTGGCCGCCCGGCGCTCCTTCTTCTTGTAACTCGTCTCAGCATAAGCAATGCGCTGCACAGACCTGTGAGTTACAAGAAGAAGGAGCGACAGGCGGCCACAGCGCATGTAAGTATTCTGCAGAGTAACTGACCATGGCAGCCAGGACTTCAGTAGTGTCCTGGCTGCCATGGTAACCGATCGGAGCCCCAGCATTACACTGCCCACCAATTATATTAATACCGGGGAGGGGGGGGAGGGCGCACTGCCCACCAATTATTTTAAAACCGGGGAGAGACACTGGGGCTGATGGAGAGGGTACTGGGGGCTGATGAGAGGCACTGACTGGGGGCTGATGGAGAGACACTGGGGCTGATGGAGAGGGTACTGGGGGCTGATGAGAGGCACTGACTGGGGGCTGATGGAGAGACACTGGGGCTGATGGAGAGGGTACTGGGGGCTGATGAGAGGCACTGACTGGAGGCTGATGGAGAGGCACTGGGTGGCCGCTGGTGAGAGGCCCTGGGGGCTGGTGGAGAGGCTATTGGGGGCTGCTATGAGGCTACTGGGGGCTGCTATAAGGCATGGGGCTCTTATCTGAGGTCTGATTGGGGGTCATTCATATTGGGGTCTTAGCTGAAGTGTTATCTGAGGTCTTATTAACATTGGGGATCTTATTGGGGCTGTTAGCTGAGGTCTGATTAACATTGGGGGTCTGATTGGTGGTCTGACCTGAGGTATAATGAAAAATATTTTTTTTTCGGAGCAGCTTGAAGAAAAAAGGCCTCACAGTCTCCCACACTCCTTCTGCCCGGCCAAGCCTGCCAGCACCCTGGAGACCAAGCCTGCCAGCACCCTGGAGACCAAGCCTGCCAACACCCCTGTCCAAGCCTGCCAACACCCCTGTCCAAGCCAGCCAGCACCCCTGAGGCCAAGCAACCCAGCACCCCTGAGGCCAAGCCTGTCGGTATTCAGCAGAGACGGGAACAGTCCAGGGGGTGCACACTGCTGTTGGGACTGTCCACTCAGGACATAGGAATTGATAGCCCCCCACTGTCAGCCAGCGCTGCACCCCCAATGTATAACCCCTTTCATGGGTAGTGCCTTAACCTTCCTCACTCCTGGGGACATTCTTCCTCGGGATCAGCGGGTGACCCAGCATTCGACCCCTCGCCGGTCCATGGATCGGACATAGAAGTCTAGGAAACTCCTAATATTTTGGCTGCTGCCTTGGGGGCACTAGCTAAGCATTATGGGGGTCTGTTCAGACAATGAGGACGAGGCCTGTGCCCCGTGCAGGGCATTCACATAGAGCGGTACTTTGATGTGTGGTTAAAATATGCGCAGTGAGGGTGCGGGTGGTAGGAGGCTGCGGTTCAGCCAATGCTTCCGTGTCACTATCGCCTGGTCCACGGGGCAGCCTGCCATCTGCTCCATTGTGTGGCGAGGATTATTTTAGTAATGTAGGTGGCTTGTGGTACCAGGTACCTGGCTGCGCTCCTGCGGTCTGAAGTAGCTGTCCATGTGTACTGCACACGGAAGACCTTTCCGGAGGTTAGAAAACATCCAGCTATAAAGGAGAGCTCCAGCTCCATTCAGGACATCAGAGTCAGGCCTCATGCACACGACCTTATGTATTTTGCGGTCCACAAAAAATACGGATGACATCCGTGTGCAATCCATATTTTGTGGAACGGAACAGCTGGCCCTTACTAGAACAGCACTATCCTTGTCCCGTAATGCGGACAATAATAGGACATGTTCTATTTTTTTTGCGGAAAGGAAATACAGACATACGGAAACTAAATGCACACGGAGTAACTTTTTTTTTTGCGGACACAGAAGAAAATATGTTCGTGCGCATGAGGCCTAAGATGTGTCTTGTGATCACCACCCCTCCTTGCATCATACGGGCACAGTCCATGCTGGGAACTGGTCGATCGGGAGCTCGCTCGTTTGTTTACGGATTAGGTATCTGTTATTTTACTCTTTTGTATATATCTTTTATGTATTTAGTCATAGCTTAGTAAACTATTTATACACCTAAGACGTGTCAAGCCGGTTTATCCCTGGAATTCACAGTAAAACACTGCTACACCATCAACCCGGCCAGTATTCACTTCAAGAGACCAGTGTCCATAATAATTTTTCACCAGCAATAATAATTTCTGCTATTTCACATACTTGCTAATACTTCAGGGATGTCCAGTAGACAATGGAGCCCCTATCAGACTGGAGCAGCTGTCAGTGGAGCCCCTATCAGACTGGAGCAGCTGTCAGGGGAGCCCCTATCAGACTGGAGCAGCTGTCAGTGGAGCCCCTATCAGAGTGGAGCAGCTGTCAGTGGAGCCCCTTTCAGACTGGAGCAGCTGTCAGTGGAGCCCCTATCAGAGTGGAGCAGCTGTCAGTGGAGCCCCTATCAGAGCGGAGCAGCTGTCAGTTGAGCCCCTATCAGAGTGGAGCAGCTGTCAGTGGAGCCCCTATCAGACTGGAGCAGCTGTCAGTGGAGCCCCTATCAGAGCGGAGCAGCTGTCAGTGGAGCCCCTATCAGACTGGAGCAGCTGTCAGTGGAGCCCCTATCAGAGTGGAGCAGCTGTCAGTGGAGCCCCTATCAGAGTGGAGCAGCTGTCAGTGGAGCCCCTATCAGTGTGGAGCAGCTGTCAGTGGAGCCCCTATCAGACTGGAGCAGCTGTCAGGGGAGCCCCTATCAGACTGGAGCAGCTGTCAGTGGAGCCCCTATCAGACTGGAGCAGCTGTCAGTGGAACCCCTATCAGAGTGGAGCAGCTGTCAGTGGAGCCCCTATCAGAGTGGAGCAGCTGTCAGTGGAGCCCCTATCAGAGTGGAGCAGCTGTCAGTGGAGCCCCTATCAGTGTGGAGCAGCTGTCAGGGGAGCCCCTAGCAGACTGGAGCAGCTGTCAGTGGAGCCCCTAGCAGAGTGGAGCAGCTGTCAGTGGAGCCCCTATCAGAGTGGAGCAGCTGTCAGTGGAGCCCCTATCAGACTGGAGCAGCTGTCAGTGGAGCCCCTATCAGAGTGGAGCAGCTGTCAGTGGAGCCCCTATCAGAGTGGAGCAGCTGTTAGTGGAGCCCCTATCAGAGTGGAGCAGCTGTCAGGGGAGCCCCTATCAGAGTGGAGCAGCTGTCAGGGGAGCCCCTATCAGAGTGGAGCAGCTGTCAGTGGAGCCCCTATCAGAGTGGAGCAGCTGTCAGTGGAGCCCCTATCAGAGTGGAGCAGCTGTCAGTGGAGCCCCTATCAGAGTGGAGCAGCTGTCAGGGGAGCCCCTATCAGAGTGGAGCAGCTGTCAGTGGAGCCCCTAGCAGAGTGGAGCAGCTGTCAGTGGAGCCCCTATCAGAGTGGAGCAGCTGTCAGTGGAGCCCCTATCAGAGTGGAGCAGCTGTCAGTGGAGCCCCTATCAGAGTGGAGCAGCTGTCAGTGGAGCCCCTATCAGAGTGGAGCAGCTGTCAGTGGAGCCCCTATCAGACTGGAGCAGCTGTCAGTGGAGCCCCTATCAGAATGGAGCAGCTGTCAGTGAAGCCCCTATCAGAGTGGAGCAGCTGTCAGTGGAGCCCCTATCAGAGTGGAGCAGCTGTCAGTGGAGCCCCTAGCAGTGTGGAGCAGCTGTCAGTAGAGCCCCTATCAGACTGGAGCAGCTGTCAGGGGAGCCCCTATCAGAGTGGAGCAGCTGTCAGGGGAGCCCCTATCAGAGTGGAGCAGCTGTCAGTGGAGCCCCTATCAGAGTGGAGCAGCTGTCAGGGGAGCCCCTATCAGTGTGGAGCAGCTGTCAAGGGAGCCCCTAGCAGTGTGGAGCAGCTGTCAGTGGAGCCCCTAGCAGACTGGAGCAGCTGTCAGTGGAGCCCCTATCAGAGCGGAGCAGCTGTCAGTGGAGCCCCTATCAGAGTGGAGCAGCTGTCAGTGGAGCCCCTATCAGACTGGAGCAGCTGTTAGTGGAGCCCCTATCAGAGTTGAGCAGCTGTCAGGGGAGCCCCTATCAGAGTGGAGCAGCTGTCAGTGGAGCCCCTATCAGAGTTGAGCAGCTGTCAGTGGAGCCCCTATCAGACTGGAGCAGCTGTCAGGGGAGCCCCTATCAGAGTGGAGCAGCTGTCAGTGGAGCCCCTATCAGACTGGACCAGGTGTCAGTGGAGCCCCTATCAGAGTGGAGCAGCTGTCAGTGGAGCCCCTATCAGAGTGGAGCAGCTGTCAGGGGAGCCCCTATCAGAGTGGAGCAGCTGTCAGTGGAGCCCCTAGCAGAGTGGAGCAGCTGTCAGGGGAGCCCCTATCAGAGTGGAGCAGCTGTCAGGGGAGCCCCTATCAGAGTGGAGCAGCTGTCAGTGGAGCCCCTATCAGAGTGGAGCAGCTGTCAGTGGAGCCCCTATCAGAGTGGAGCAGCTGTCAGTGGAGCCCCTATCAGAGTGGAGCAGCTGTCAGTGGAGCCCCTATCAGAGTGGAGCAGCTGTCAGTGGAGCCCCTATCAGTGTGGAGCAGCTGTCAGTGGAGCCCCTATCAGTGTGGAGCAGCTGTCAGTGGAGCCCCTATCAGTATGGAGCAGCTGTCAGTGGAGCCCCTATCAGAATGGAGCAGCTGTCAGTGGAGCCCCTATCAGTGTGGAGCAGCTGTCAGTGGAGCCCCTATCAGAGTGGAGCTGCTGTCAGGGGAGCCCCTATCAGACTGGACCAGCTGTCAGGGGAGCCCCTATCAGAGTGGAGCAGCTGTCAGTGGAGCCCCTATCAGTGTGGAGCAGCTGTCAGTGGAGCCCCTATCAGTGTGGAGCAGCTGTCAGTGGAGCCCCTATCAGAATGGAGCAGCTGTCAGTGGAGCCCCTATCAGAGTGGAGCAGCTGTCAGTGGAGCCCCTATCAGACTGGAGCAGCTGTCAGTGGAGCCCCTATCAGAGTGGAGCAGCTGTCAGTGGAGCCCCTATCAGAGTGGAGCAGCTGTCAGTGGAGCCCCTATCAGACTGGAGCAGCTGTCAGTGGAGCCCCTATCAGAGTGGAGCAGCTGTCAGTGGAGCCCCTATCAGAGTGGAGCAGCTGTCAGGGGAGCCCCTATCAGAGTCAGATATTTTTAGATTCTTCTGGTATGACAACGTGAAGCTAGTCGGAACTGCGATGGGGGCGCGATACCCCCCCTGGTTTCTGGCCCCAGGGATGAGATGGTGTTTGTGTCCACAATGTGGTGGATCGGGGTGACGGTGGAGCAGTGATATGGAAGATTGATGACGGTTTGTGTACATGGAGCGGCAGTGAGAATCACATGGAAGAATGATCGAAATTACTGGAATAATTCTTTCCAGTGTCATTGAGATCGAGCTCACTTTCTGGATTTTGGGGATATGGATGAGAACAGAAAAGTGAAGACACACAGTAAGGAGTGAAGCGGGTGTACCGGAAAAAACTGTCGCCATTAGGCCCCAGGAGAAGATCCCTAAAGAACAGCTTTAAAGAATGTGGAAAAATTGTTCCAGGTCGTTCCTTAAAATTGGATACGACAGCAATGAAATGGAAGATGCAGGGAAGTTACAGAGACCAGCACCGTGGAGAGGGAAAAGGGCGAAGATTAGTGGAGGTGATTGTGCGGGGCTGAAGTGAGAATGACTAATGTGAGGAGCGTGATTCTAGATCTTGGGTGGCAGCGAGTACTGGATCTACCTGACCGTCCTGTCCTCAGGTACGAGTTGCTCTGGATCTGGATGGATTCTGTTCATGTCGGCTGCTCCTGGCATTGCTTCTCGTGAACTCAAGCGCTTCTGTACGGCTGAAGCCGCTCCTAGGACACCTCAGCCGAGGAGATGCCCAGTGACCAGTCAAGGAAGTAACCCCATGGTCTTGGCAAACTGGGTATAGATCAGAGGAAGTAACCCAACCCAAGGAGAGCTGTGGGGAACCCCGCAGGCTGACACCAAGAGCCACCAGCGGACGGCTGTCAGAGACTCTACCCGATGCAACGGACACGCGTCCCTCCACGTGCTGGCATTTAGTGTTCGATAGTCCACACTAAAGTGATTCCTGGTTATTGTCTGAGGTGCCCAGTGTTGGCGGCGATTCCTGGTTATTGTCTGAGGTGCCCGGTGTTGGCAGTGATTTCTGGTTTTAGCTGAGGTGCCCGGTGTTGGCGGTGGTTCCTGTTATCACCCGAGGTGCCCAGTGTAAGTTGCTGTTATCACCCGAGGTGACCACTGTAGGTTCCTGTTATTAGCCGAGGTGCCCAGTGTTGGTTCCTGTTATTACGTGAGGTGCCCAGTGTAAGTTCCTGTTATTACCTGAGGTGCCCAGTGTAAGTTCCTGTTATTACCTGAGGTGCCCAGTGTAAGTTCCTGTTATTACCTGAGGTGCCCAGTGTAAGTTCCTGTTATTACCCGAGGTGCCCAGTGTTGGTTCCTGTTATTACCCGAGGTGCCCAGTGTTGGTTCCTGTTATTACCCGAGGTGCCCAGTGTTGGTTTCTGTTATTACCCGAGGTGCCCAGTGTTGGTTTCTGTTATTACCCGAGGTGCCCAGTGTTGGTTCCTGTTATCACCCGAGGTGCCCAGTGTTGGTTCCTGTTATTACCCGAGGTGCCCAGTGTTGGTTTCTGTTATTACTCGAGGTGCCCAGTGTAAGTTGCTGTTATCACTCGAGGTGCCCAGTGTTGGTTCCTGTTATCACTCGAGGTGCCCAGTGTTGGTTCCTGTTATCACTCGAGGTGCCCAGTGTTGGTTCCTGTTATCACCCGAGGTGCCCAGTGTTGGTTCCTGTTATCACTCGAGGTGCCCAGTGTTGGTTCCTGTTATCACTCGAGGTGCCCAGTGTTGGTTCCTATTATCACTCGAGGTGCCCAGTGTTGGTTCCTGTTATCACTCGAGGTGCCCAGTGTTGGTTCCTGTTATCACCCGAGGTGCCCAGTGTTGGTTCCTGTTATTACCCGAGGTGCCCAGTGTTGGTTCCTGTTATTACCCGAGGTGCCCAGTGTATGTTTCTGTTATTACCCGAGGTGCCCAGTGTTGGTTCCTGTTATTACCTATTTATGCCGTCTCTGATTAACAGTCTTTATCATTTATGTAAATAAATTAGAATCTGCAATGAAGGAGATTCTAACCTATTATCATAAATACCAAGTCAAAACGAGCTCGTGATCTGCACTAAGTTTGACGATAAAAAGAAGTCAGTGGTAAATCAAAATATATATTTATTAAATAACAATAATCCAGTGCAAATTAATATATATAAAAATCGGTGACTAGATAATATAAAAATCAATGATATGCAAATCCTTTAAGAAAGTCAAAGTACTCTAGAGTATAGATCTATCCACTACAATGCCTTATAACGCCGATACCTTCTGATATACATTAAATCAATTTGATACCTGATTTCTCTCAGTTGACAAATGTCTGATTAAACCCAAATCTGGTCTATTTCAGATTTCCTTTTTATCTATACAGATATATACACTCACCTAAAGAATTATTAGGAACACCTGTTCTATTTCTCATTAATGCGATTATCTAGTCAACCAATCACATGGCAGTTGCTCCGATGCATGGAGGGTTGTGGTCCTGGTCAAGACAATCTCCCGAACTCCAAACTGAATGTCAGAATGGGAAAGAAAGATGGGCTACAACAGCAGAAGACCCCACCGGGTACCACTCATCTCCACTACAAATAGGAAAAAGAGGCTACAATTTGCACGAGCTCACCAAAATTGGACTGTTGAAGACTGGAAAAATGTTGCCTGGTCTGAGTCTTGATTTCTGTCTTGAAATGGGAAAGGAACCATCTTTTCAGAGATGGTTTTGGTTCTCCTAACCCACCTTCTAGGAAACCCGCGGACAAATCAGAGATTCCCGCTCTGAGATATAAAGGTTCTCGGGCACCCTGTATTATCTTCTAGTCGTATTTGTTATCAGATGATGCGTAAAATTGTACTGATTATCAATATCTACTATATTTCTTGATTGGACTTACGGGATATGGAGAAATGGGCAAAGCAAAGATGCTGCCAGGTTTTCTCCCTATGGGGCAAAGGACTGCCCCTGTTCCAATTACCCAAGGCTGGACCTGAACGTGTCATAACCACTCCCCGCTTCAGAGGAGGTAAAAACAGTGACACACTCAGGTCCTGGGTCCTTCATCTACCATCTGACGTCGTCTAACATCTCGACCGCCCGCAGGGACACGGGCACCCCACCATCTTGGATTATTATTTCAAAGACTTTGCCTATTACTGGACTCTACCACGGTAATTCTGAACTTACAGACATTCTATTCCCTTCCACCTCTAACTATTTCTATCCAAACCAATCTGTTCAACTGGCAGGTATATTTATCTGTCAGCTTTAATATATATATATTTTTGTGTGTAGTTTTAGAATAAAAACTAACGATTTCATCGTTCCAGTTTTGCCCTTGTTACTTGATGACCTGATCTATGCTAAGAGCTCTGTCCTCAGAAGACATACTACCAAATTGTGTTATTTTTATAAATTGTTAATGTACTAGCTCGGTTGCAAATAACCGTTTCGTCCCTTTAGGATTAGCTAGCCGGGGTCTCTTCGCCCCGATTCAATACGAAGAGTGGTGGCAGCAAATTAATTTGATTTCCAGCGTGAAATCAGTCATTTTATTTTTACCGATTGTACATACAATCGTGATTGCATCCTTTCTGGGCCCACCAACCAATCTTACACGTCTTCTGTGCTCACAGTGGATTCGCCTCCAGGAGTCTCTAGTTGACGAGACCTGTATGGCAACTGTGGCATAGTACGACGGGATTGGCGGGTGGTCGTCACACCCCCTCCGGTTTATCAAACACTAATCATGGATTAAAATCATTCATTTCTTCAGCCAAGTCTCTGATGCAGAAGTCTCTGTCCGTTAACACGGCCAGGAATTATAAAACCGCTTGGGACACGTTTAACAGATTCACACAAGAATACCGACAAGACCACGTACATCACAGCCTTCATAGCTTACTGTCATACTGACCTCAAACTGTCCTACAACACTATCAAGTTGTACTTGTCCGAGGTCCAGCATTTCTCCATGTTGGAGGATCCAGACAGTAGGT
This sequence comes from Bufo gargarizans, assembly GCF_014858855.1. Lineage (NCBI taxonomy): Eukaryota > Metazoa > Chordata > Amphibia > Anura > Bufonidae > Bufo > Bufo gargarizans. The sequence continues at coordinate 172,174 of NW_025334060.1, read as the reverse complement.
CCCAGGCAGTTAGAGTGACACTTAGAGGCGTTCAGAAGAGTAGCGAGCGGTCCGTTCCGAGCAGACAGCCGGTGTCAGGGGAACTCTTCAGGAAGCTTTCCACCTCCCTAGATGGTCTTCCTTTTGGGCTCCATTCCAGCACAGTCATCAAAGCAGCCATGTACCTTAGCTTCGATGGGTTCTTGAGACCCGGCGAATTCACCAGCATTTCGGCCAAGGCAAAAGGCTTAACTAGGGGTCAGCTGGTATGGTGTAGCGACCATTTCTCCCTATACCTTCTGGCGTCCAAAACCTCTCAGGTAGGGCCACCGGAGGAGGTGAAGTACTTCCAGACCTCCAACGCATGGTGCCCAGTTCAAGTTCTTAGGAACTTGCTGGCAGTTTTGTGAGACTCCACCACGGACAGTCCTTTGCTCCCGTTTAAGGTCAGGGCCATTGCGCCTTCTCAGTTCATCTCACATATTCGTACCTTGGCATCTGGCTTGGGCTTCGACCCCAAGGCAATTTCAGGCCACTCATTCCGCATTGGGGCTGCATCATCGGCTTCATAGCATAATGTCCCCGGCCATATTATTCGTAAAATGGGTTGCTTTGCACGTTACATCCCGAATCCCCACGCCGAGATATCCAAGGCCTTTCGCAGTTTGGCTTTATAGATTGGTACAGGTTCAATAAAGTTACTCTCTAGTCTACTTGGTTTGTTTTTGCCCCCTTATAGGCCTACCCACGGCATGGCTTAGGGCACCCCACCAGCCATTCAGTTAGGTCAGCAAGCCGTTAGTTAGTCAGTCAGGTCCTGATCTTCAGGGTACCAAGTTCTCTTCCGTAGCTGTGACCACAAATAGGTAAGGCTGACAAGGTCATCCTGCATTTGTGGGATGGGCACAGGCACCCATAAAATGGAGGCCCGCCCGCACCTGCTTGTGTGCGTTTCCAATGTCCCCTATTTCTTTCCATATTCCTCAGGGTATGCCCCCTTATGGGCCTACCCACGGCATGGCTAAGAGCACCCCGCCAGCCATTTAGTTAGGTCAGCAAGCCGTTAGTTAGGTCCTGGTTCTTCATGGTACCATGTCCTCTTCCGTAGCCGCGACCACAAATTATATATATAATCTCCCTGGATTGGATTAAGGCTTTTAGGATGATACTGCAGGTAGACTCCGAGCCTTATTCCAAAACAGATCCTATACACAAAGTATGGTTAAAGGGGGTCTGTCACCAGATTGTGACCTTATAGACCGCTTACATAGCGCTCTAGCATAGCAGTCTATGATTCTAATGGTACCTTTGATGTTTTCTTGTGAAGTTCCCCCCGGCGTTCACCTCGTTGGTGCCCAGGCTGTTCTGCCTCTTTTCATCATACTCCCGCCCCAGCCTCTTCCTCTGCCCGCCCCGCTCTTCCTTTGCGTCCTCCTTCTCTGCAGCGAGATCCCGCGCTATCCACTGCTTGGCCGGGGCATTCGCACTGCGATGCCCATTGTGGGCACGGCATCTCAGTAGCTACTGCGCATGCGTCAGCCAATGGCGAGAAACAGCGGCGAGCAGGCGGACCAGAGACAATGGGCATCACAGTGCGCATGCCCCGGCCAAGCAATGGATAGCGCAGGCGCGGGATCTCGCTGCAGAGGAGCCCTAATTTACATATGAATAAAAGTCTGTTTTTACCTTGGGGGAACTTCACAAGAAAACATAAAATGTACCATTAGAATCATAGACTGCTATGCTAGAGCGCTATGTAGGCGGTTTATAGGGTCAAAATCTGGTGACAGACTCCCTTTAACCCCTTAGGGACCCATGACGTACCATTCGTTTAAAGTGAGATTGCGGCACCCCAGGGGTTAATCCGCACAGGATGCCGGCTGAATGATTTCATCCTGTCACAACGCTGGGGAGGGGATATGACCCCCCCGTATCGGCGATCGCAGCAAACCGCAGGTCAATTCAGACCCGCGGCTTGTTGCGATTTTTGCAGTTTCTGATCGCCGCGGTCCCTGACTGCGGCGATCAGAAACTTTAGTGTGCCGAAAATATATAGTTATCACCCCCCCCCCCCCTGCACCTCTGAATGATTTTAGCCGGTGGGAGGTGCAGGGGGGGTTGCGGGCGGTGCGGGAGGTGGGCGGTGTGGCGGGCGGGATCGCGATCCCCCGCCTGCCTCCCGCCGAATAATCGTTGGTGTACAGTGGTTATACCAGAGTGTCAGCACATTGCTGACACTCTGTTATAAACGTCTGACATCTGTGAATGGATGTCAGCCGTTTAACCCTTTCCATACAGCGGTCCGTACGGACCGCTGTATGGAAAGAGTTAACAGTAAGATGCGGCTCCCTCCCTCTCCCATCGGGGGGCTGCTGTGCCTTTGCAGCCCCCCGACAGGATGGGGTGACAGAGGGAGGGAGCCCCAGTCCTTACCCTTCCCCGTCTGCGAAGTTGTGGCCACAACTTCGCAGACGGGGAAGGTTCCCATGGCAACAGGACGCCTTCTCAGGCGTCCTGCTGTCCATGGTGCTGAACAGATCTGTGCTAAAGGCATAGATCTGTTCAGACAAAGTGTAAGTAAAATACAGTACAGTCAGAGGCGTATCTATCGTGAGGCAAACAAGGCATTTGCCTGGGGCGGCACTTGCCAATGGGGCGGCAAAATGCCTTGTTTGCCTAGTTAGTTAACGTACACATCGATCCGATCCTTCACCATGCTGCTGCGAGCGGCAGCATCGCCGGCGCCGCATAGTGAAGGAGTGACTTACTTCCTCCCTCCTCCTCCTTCCTCCTCCCGACCCCAGGTGTTTCCTGAATTTTTACCTACCCGGCCTTGCTACCCACGTCACTTCCAGTAGTGACGTGGGAGGTGCGTCTCTCCCCTCCGCTCCTGACTGGCTCTGCTGGGGGTTTGTCGGCGCAGGCGTGGAGGATTCCCCCATAGCAGAATATTCCGGCCCACTGCGCATGCGCCGAGTCGTCTTTTTTGCGCATGTGCAGTGGGTCAGAATATTCACAACACAAGCGGCAGCCACAGCCAGCCGGGAAAAGTCTGTCCAGACCGGCTTCCTCCTCACACACTGTCCGTCAGACTCATAGAACAGAGTTGGCCACTTTGCCTGACTCCCGGCCTACCCTGCGAGGAATGTCCAGTCCAGGACCAGGTCCAGACAGAGGAACAAACAGGAGTGAGTGAGTTAAAAAGCAAATCGTGCACAGTGAGAGTGAGACATAAATAAAGGTGTTATGATGTCACACTGTCTATGGTGGCCCTGGCCTCTCCTTGAGGCTGCCCCATACAGACTGGGGCAGCCTCAAGGAGAGGCCAGGGCCACCATAGACAGTCTGACATACATAACACCTTTATTTATGGGGGCAGTCACAAGCAGACACTAAACTGTATGGGGGCTGCCACAAGCAAATAGTGCACTCTGCACTGTGTCATAAATAAAGGTGGTATGTCAGACTGTCTATGGTGGCACTGGCCTCTCCTTGAGGCTGCCCCATACAGTTTAGTGTCCTTGTGGCTGCCCTGGCCCCGCCCCCCATACAGTATAACGTCTCCTTATGTCTGCCCCCCATACAGTATGTATAATGTCTCCTTGTGGCTGCCCCCGCCCCCCATACAGTATATCGTGTCCTTGAGGCTGCCCCCATACAGTATAACGTCTCGTTGAGGCTGCCCCAATACAGTATAACACCTCTTTGAGGCTGCCCCCATACAGTATAACGTCTCGTTGAGGCTGCCCCCATACAGTATAACGTCTCCTTGAGGCTGCCCCATACAGTATAACGTCTCCTTGAGGCTGCCCCATACAGTATAACGTCTCCTTGAGGCTGCCCCATACAGTATAACGTCTCCTTGAGGCTGCCCCATACAGTATAACGTCCCCTTGTGTGTTTTTCTTTTAAACGGGTATTTATTGCGATATATATATATATCGTTATCGCGATACATTTTTGAATATTATTATGCAAAACGGGAAAGGGTGGAGCCTAAAGAGGAAGGGGTGGGGTTTACAGAGGAAGGGGTTTGGCCGTGACAGGAAGGGGTGGATCAAATTTATATTAGGGGGGTGCCCGAGTTTAGTCTCGCCTAGGGCAGCACAAAACCAAGATACACCACTGAGTACAGTACAATATATATTGTACTGTACTGTATTATACAGACATCAGACCCACTGGATCTTCAAGAACCAAGTGGGTCTGGGTAAAAAAAAAAAGTAAAAAAAAGTGAAAAAAATGCAAAAATCAAAAAACACATTTATCACTGATTAAAAATGAAAAAAATAAAATTCCCTACACATGTTTGGTATCGCCGCGTCCGTAACGACCTGATCTATAAAACGGTCATGTTACTTTCCCCGCACGGTGAACGCCATAAAAATAAAAACTATGAGAAAATTTTGCCCACCTTACTTCCCAAAAAAGGTAATAAAAGTGATCAAAAAAGTCGCATGTACGCCAGAATAGTGCCAATCAAGCCGTCATCTCATCCCACAAAAAATGAGACCCTACCCAAGATAATCGCCCGGCTCTATAAAAATATCACATGAGTTAGTCCCTCAGATGACCACCGTAAAAAAATAAAAACGGTTTAAAAAAAAGCTATTTTTTGTCATCTTACGTCACAAAAAGTGCAATAGCAAGCGATCAAAAAGTCATATGAACCCCAAAATTGTGCCAATAAAACAGCCATCTCATCCCTACTTAAGATAATCGCCCAAAAACTGAAAAAACTATGGCTCTTAGACTATGGAGACACTAAATCATTGTGTAAAACTTACATAAATAAAAAAAAATTGTGTACATATTAGGTATCGCCGCGTCCGTGACAACCTGCTCTATAAAATTACCACATGATCTAACCTGTCAGATGAATGTTGTAAATAACAAAAAAAATAAAACGGCGCAAAAAAAAGCTATTTCCTGTTACCTTGCCACACAAAAAGTGTAATATAGAGCAACCAAAAATCATATGTACCCTAAACTAGTACCAACAAAACTTCCACCCTATCCCGTAGTTTCTAAAATGGGGTCACTTTTTTGGAGTTTCTACTCTAGGGGTGCATCATGGGGGCTTCAAATGGGACATGGTGTAAAAAAAACAGTCCAGCAAAATCTGCCTTCCAAAAACCGTATGGCGTTCCTTTCCTTCTGCGCCCCGCCGTGTGCCCGTACAGTGGTTTACCACCACATATGGGGTGTTTCTGTAAACTACAGAATCAGAGCCATAAATAATGAGTTTTTTTGGCTGTTAACCCTTGCTTTGTTACTTGAAAAAAATGGAAAATGGAAAATCTGCCAAAAAAGTAAAATTTTGAAATTGTATTTCTATTTTCCATTAACTCTTGTGCAACACCTAAAGGGTTAACAAAGTTTGTAAAATCAGTTTTGTATACCTTGAGGCGTGTAGTTTCTTAGATGGGGTAACTTTTTTGGAGTTTCTACTCTAGGGGTGCATCAGGGGGGCTTCAAATGGGACATGGTGTAAAATAAAACAGTCCAGCAAAATCTGCCTTCCAAAAACCATACGGCGCACCTTCCCTCTACGCCCTGCTGTGTGGCTGTACAGTAGTTTACGGCCACATATGGGGTGTTTCTGTAAACGGCAGAGTCAGGGCAATAAAGATACAGTCTGGTTTGGCTGTTAAACTTTGCTTTGTTAGTGGAAAAAATGGATTAAAATGGAAAATTAGGCAAAAAAATGAAATTCTCAAATGTTATCCCCATTTGCCAATAACTCTTGTGCAACACCTAAAGGGTTAACGAAGTTTGTAAAATCAGTTTTGAATACCTTGAGGGGTGTAGTTTATAGAATGGGGTCATTTTTGGGTGGTTTCTATCATCCCCAAAATAATTCAAACATGAAGTAGACATATGGGGAATGTAAAGTCATCACAATTTTTGGGGGTATTACTATGTATTACAGTAGGAGATTAACTAAAACTTAGAAATTTGCAAATTTCTAAAAAATTTTGGTAAATTTGGTATTTTTTTATGCGAAAATTTTTTTTTTTTTACTTCATTTTACCAGTGTCATGAAGTACAATATGTGACGAAAAAACTATCTCAGAACGGCCTGGATAAGTCAAAGCGTTTTAAAGTTATCAGCACTTAAAGTGACACTGGTCAGATTTGCAAAAAATGGTCAAGTCCTTAAGGTGAAATAGGGGAGTCCTTAAGGGGTTAATTGAATATATAGATATATTATTAATTAATCCTCCTACAAAATATAGGTAGGTTTATACTATACCAGAATATCTGAAGAAAACGGAAGGTTCAGCAGCTGTCACCTGCCCCTCCTTCAGCTGTGAGCACGGAAGACCCGTGTCAGGTAACGGGCAGCTAATGCGAAAAGAGGTGGGAAGAAATCCAGCTCCACTTGGATAAAGGAATGTAAATTTATTTTGCTTGCGGTAAAAACTCATCCATGAATTACAAAAATGGCAGTCTTGTCTACGCGTTTCGGGCTACCAGAAACAATTCCAGCCCTTCCTCATGACACAAGGGCTGGAATTGTTTCTGGTAGCCCGAAACGCATAGACAAGACATTTACATTCCTTTGATTTGATCATTCACTTAGTGACATCACTTATCACTAATAGGACCTCCCCTAGGGATTTCGCAATTCATTCCCTAATTCTATTCTACCACCAGATGGCACCAGAGGTCCATGGATAAATTTTGGGAATGAATTCATATTTTACTTATTTACATCTTAATTTAAAGAAAGGATAAACTTTAACTAAGATTCCAGACAGAACCTTGAAGAGACCTGAAAGAGACAATGAAGTTTATCTTTTGTCAAACATCGAGTCTCTTTCTAAATGTCTGACTGAACCTGATTAATTCCGCACTCTAGGACTCTCTTGGTCATTGTTTGGTGAGGATACAAGGTTTGTTTATGATCACCTGTAACCACAATTCTCCTTCAAGAAATCTTCTAGGAAAGAGATCATTAACTTACACCATTCTCGGACATTGTACTCTCACTCTATCTAGGAATTTTCACCCCAGTTCTAACACTCAATGAATGTATCTTGATCATCCTTCTAGTTCTATAAAACACACATTGTTAACTAATGATGCAAAACCAAAACCCCTTTACATGATTATACATAGAAACCTTACAATATATGGTGCATTTATATTCTTATTACTCACTGGGAATAATTCAAAACTCAGCGTATTCCCTAATCTGAGTAAATGCCTTTTATTGAATCTGTCTGAACCTTCTTCTCAGAGGAGCGTCAGTGTCAACACTTCTGTACAGATCGTTAACCTAAAGTTAGTGATTCTAAGTTCAAAAGATCCTGAACTCATCCTGCCCTTTCAAAGTAAGACAAAATGGTTGTTATACAGCAAAGATATCAGGCCATACTGTAATCTGCATAGACCTTTATAGGATGGATTCCTTTTATGTCCAAAAGTTCTGACAGGCGCCCCGTGTTGGTTCCTATTATTACCGGAGGTGCTCGGTGTTGGCAGTGGCTCCTGTTATTACCCAAGATGCCGTCCTCCTGTAGTATATATATACAGTATATTGTCCTCCTGTAGTATATACACAGTATACTGTCCTGTGTAGTATATATACAGTATACTGTCCTCTGTAGTATATATACAGAATACTGTCCTCTGTAGTATATATACAGTATACTGTTCTCTGTAGTATATATACAGTATACTGTCCTCTGTAGTATATATACAGTATACTGTCCTCTGTAGTATATATACAGAATACTGTCCTCTGTAGTATATATACAGTATACTGTTCTCTGTAGTATATATACAGTATACTGTCCTCTGTAGTATATATATATACAGTATACTGTCCTCTGTAGTATATATACAGAATACTGTCCTCTGTAGTGTATATATACAGTATACTGTTCTCTGTAGTATATATACAGTATACTGTCCTCTGTAGTATATATACAGTATACTGTTCTCTGTAGTATATATACAGTATACTGTCCTCTGCAGTATATACACAGTATACTGTCCTCTGTAGTATATATACAGTATACTGTCCTCTGTAGTATATATACAGTATACTGTCCTCTGCAGTATATACACAGTATACTGTCCTCTGTAGTATATATACAATATACTGTCCTCTGTAGTATATATACAGTATACTGTCCTCTGTAGTATATATATACAGTATACTATCCTCATTAGTACATATACATTATACTCCACTCTGTAGTGTGTATATATATATATATACAGTATACTGTCCTCTGTAGTGTGTGTATATATATATATACCGTATACTGTCCTCTGTAGTATATATACAGTATACTGTCCTCTGTAGTGTATATACAGTATACTGTACACGCCAGGTCATCTGGCGCAGCACCCCATCACTCTCCTTCATGGTCAAATAGCCCTTACACAGCCTGGAGGTGTTTGGGGTCATTGTCCTGTGGAAAAATACATGATGGTCCAACTAAACGCAAACCGGATGGAATAGCATGCCGCTGCAAGATGCTGTGGTAGCCATGCTGGTTCAGTATGCCTTCAATAAATCCCCAACAGTGTCACCAGCAAAGCACCCCACACATCACACCTCCTCCTCCATGCTTCACGGTGGGAACCAGGCATGTAGAGTCCATCCGTTCACCTTTTCTGCGTCGCACAAAGACACGGTGGTTGGAACCAAAGATCTCACATTTGGACTCATCAGACCAAAGCACAGATTTCCACTGGTCTAATGTCCATTCCTTGTGTTCTTTAGCCCGAACAAGTCTCTTCTGCTTGTTGCCTGTCCTTAGCAGTGGTTTCCTAGCAGATCTTCTACCATGAAGGCCTGATTCACACAGTCTCCTCCTAACAGTTGTTCTAGAGATGTGTCTGCTGCTAGAACTCTGGGTGGCATTGACCTGGTCTCTAATCTGAGCTGCTGTTAACCTGCGATTTCTGAGGCTGGTGACTCGGATGAACTTCTCCTCCGCAGCAGAGGTGACTCTTGGTCTTCCTTTCCTGGGGCGGTCCGCATGTGAGCCAGTTTCTTTGTAGCGCTTGATGGTTTTTGTGACTGCACTTGGGGACACTTTCAAAGTTTTCCCAATTTTTCGGACTGACTGACCTTCATTTCTTAAAGTAATGATGGCCGCTCGTTTTTCTTTACTTAGCTGCTTTTTTCTTGCCATAATACAAATTCTAACAGTCTATTCAGTAGGACTATCAGCTGTGTGTCCACCTGACTTCTCCACAACGCAACCGATGGTCCGAACCCCATTTATAAGGCAAGAAATCCCACTTATTACACCTGACAGGGCACACCTGTGAAGTGAAGACCATTTCAGGTGACTACCTCTTGAAGCTCATCAAGAGAATGCCAAGAGTGTGCAAAGCAGTAATCAAAGCAAAAGGTGGCTACTGTGAAGAACCTAGAATATGACATATTTTCAGTTGTTTCACACTTTGTTGTTATGTATATAATTCCACATGTGATAATTCATAGTTTTGATGCCTTCAGTGCGAATCTACAATTATCATAGTCATGAAAATAAAGAAAACTCTTTGAATGAGAAGGTGTGTCCAAACTTTTGGTCTGTACTATATATATATACACACACACAGTATACTGCCCTCTGTAGTGTATATATACAGTATACTGTCCTATGTAGTATATATATATATATACAGTGTACTGTCCTCTGTAGTGTGTGTGTATATATATATATGTAGTTAAGGCTGCCGTGCAGCCTGTATTTGTGGGAGGGGCATAGGCCCCGCCCCCTGGCTACTTATGCGGAGGAGTGCAGAAGGACGGGACGTGCAGCCAGGTACTTCCGGGTCACGTCCATCCTGGTTTCCCTGCACGTCCCGCACCATCGCGTTCTTGGCTAGGTGAGTATTGCAGGTCGGCGGTTCGGCAGGTCAGGCGGCCAGAGGTAAGCAGGGAGTCCGGTGCCGGGCATCGGCGGCGGCAGCGGCAGCAGCGGGGCGCACACCACATGTACTCACCCCTGTGCAGGGGGACGGAGGTCCGTCGGGGGGGGGGAAAGATGGAGATCCAGGGGCCGCTGCTCGCGGCACGGGCGGGCCGGATGGCGCAGGGCCGCTCTCGTTCCGGTCACGTAGGCTGGAAGCGGCTGCGGAGGCCGGTTGCTAGGCACGCCCGGCGGCTCCGCCCCCTGCCATGCTCGCTTGTGTACAGGCATTGTTTTCATGCATCATTATTACAGTTGACCACAATAATGTATACTGCACGATGGTAGAGCCATATATAATGTATACTGCACGATGGTAGAGCTGTGTGTATATATATAGTGTATAGTGCACGCTGGTAGAGCTGGGTATATATAATGTATAGTGCTCCCAGCGGCCTTCCAACACCAGTGTACACGCCACACTACATGCTGGACTCCATAGACAAGCACTTCCCGCTGACCACCATACACAAGCGCTTCCCGCTGATTGCTGCATGTTGCTGACCACCATACGCAACTGCTCATACTGACCGCTGCATTCACATGAGCAGAACACCCTGCACAGCTGGGCACGTCACGATAGCCACCATACATGGCGTTTTCACTGACCATCATACATGAGCACTTCACACTGATTTAGTTGTGAGGACCACCTTTTCACCATTTGCATCATGTCATAGAAGTTGGCCCAGTGCCGGTCCGGTTCGGCCATAGTGCTTACTTAAGCTAGAGTTTTACTTGAGCGCGGCCTACGGTCTTTGGCTCCGGCTGGGAAGCTGGGTTGGCCTGTTTAAAAAATAAAAAATAAAAATTCACATTGTTTTCATGCATCATCATTACAGTGACTACTTCGGTTCGGTTGTTTGACGCTCCACGCCATTCCAAAGATTTCTTACTTACAAGTAGGTGGCACGTCCTGAGTTCCATACGGGTTTGGTATGTATCACGGGGGTTTGGCTGCAGGCACATTCACACGTCTTCCAGGTCATGCCTGCCGCACCAGTGGCATATGGTTCCCCTGGGCACGTCCAGGTTATCACACCCGTCTCCCGTTGCTCGTTTGCTTGAAACGTTCAGGCGCTGTTCTAGGGGCCACCCCGGGACTCAGGTCTCTCTCTGGAACGTCCAGGTTGTCACTTTGTCTCCATGTGGTCCGTCTGCTTGAAGCGTTCAAGCTATGTTGCATTTGTCTCTTCTGTGGCACGTGGTCCTGCTCTGAACTCCAGGTTGTCACTTTGTTCATTGTGGGTCGCCTGTTTATTGTGGTGCGTCTGCTTGAAGCGTTCAGGCATCGTTGCGTCCGCCACTCCGGTGGCATGTGGTCCTGCCTGGAACCCCAGGTTGTCACTTGGTTATCGTGGTACGTCTGCTTGAAGCGTTATCATCCTGGTTGGTGGCACTTCAGTCCTCAGCTTTGGCCTAAAACGTTTAGGCCATGTTGTTTTCGTTTTTCCCTCAGGGGTAGACGGTACAGCCTGTCGCAACCAGGTTGGTAATATTCGGGTGCATTTAGTTTTCATATTTTATTTTTTTTTTTTTACGGCAGCACGTTGGGGGTCTCAGTGCCTTCGGCTTCCCGTTAACAAGACCTCCACCTCGGTCAGTGGTACGAGCCTCCAGTACGGTATCGGTACCCTTTTTCATCAAATTCTATAACCAGGTGAGTATCAATTCTGGTCCATCAGGCCGGCCTTAGTCCGGGGGCGGTCTTACTGTTAGGGGTATAAAGGGGGGGGGGCCACCGGGATGTTCTAGGCACGCCTGGTGTCCACACGAGTAACAAGGGTTTTGTCCTCAGGTGATATCCAGGGCATAATCACAACACGGTCAACATGTCCCAGGCCTCAGACATCGATGACGCCTCGTCCATCTCCGGGTCCGTGGTTTCCGGTCTGGCTGGTCATGGATCCCTAAGGAACTGGACCATTCCGAAGCTCGTGGCAGAATTAAATAGAAGGGGCATCAGTCACCCGGCTTCAGCCAGGAAAGCCGAACTTTATAGGCTACTGGTGTCTAGCCCGGTTCCACCCAGTGAGCAGCTGGCAGTGCCTACCATCCAGTCATCACTGGCTCAGTTAAATGCCACAATGGGGAGTCTGGCTGCCTCAGTAGCAGACATCCAGCACAGGGTCATGGAGCTGGAGTCCAGGGCCGCCACCACTTCACAGGCGGTGGCACCCGTGACTGCGGTATCATGGCCATTGGCGGGTTCCCCAGGTATGTCCTCTACCCCGCCGGCCATTGTCCCAGCTCACTTTGTGGCCGAGAATATTAGGAAAGACATACTGGCAGGCAAAGAGGTTAACCTGGCATCTATCCTCATAGCATCGCACGATGCCAGCGAGCACAGAACAATTGATTGCGGGTAAGTGTCTGTGGTTATGAGGTCAAAAGATGCCCGGTTGAACCGCAAGTTATCCATACCAGAATTTGTTCTTGCATTCAGCTTGTTCCGAGACGTCATCTGCTCGGCGCAGCTGAGTAGGAGGGAGGAGCTGGACGCTTATTTATATCAGGTCACTGATTTGGGTCACAAGTATGGGGGCTCGGCGTTCTATGACTACCACCGGTCCTTCGCGGCTAAAGCCGCAGCCTCCCTAGCACAGTTCCAGTTCATGACCAATTGGGCTGTGCTGGATATGGAGCTCTTCTGCAGGCATTTTGCTGGTCTCCGAGCCCCCACTTGTGGTGCATGCCAGTCAATTTTTCATGCCACGGAATGGTGCCCCAACGAGGCATCTGCACGTCCGGACAGAGCCCTTCCAGGAACATCGGGTGTTCCCAGGGGCCCGGCCCTCATGGACAAATTTGGCAGGCCTATTGTATATCTGGGCAAGAGCCAGAGATGCAATAATTTCAACTTCGGTCACTGCATGTTCAGTGGGTGCAGGGCTCTTCACGTGTGCACGGTCTGCTTTCGGGCACATCCCAGGTCTACCTGTCCCAAGAAAGCTGCCAAGCAGGCATGACTGACCGACGTCAACGTGGAGCTCCTGGAGGCGCTCCTGGAAGGTCATGACGACCGGCAGTTCGTGCGTCATTTGATCTCTGGCCTGTCTCTAGGGTTCCACACGGGACTGGTGGCCCTGCCACATTCGAATTGGGAATGTGAGAACCTTCTCTCTGCCAGACAAGATCCTGAGGCGGTGCAAGCAGCATTATCCTTGGAGTTGGATAAAGGGTTCATCATCGGCCCATTCGACTCGATCCCCTTTGAAGTATGGAGGGTCAACCCGATTGGAGTGGTGGCTAAAAAAGGCTCAAATAAAAAGAGGCTGATCTACGATTTCTCGGCTCCTCATTCCTCGCATATCCCTAGTATCAACTCTCTCATACCGTCAGAAGAGTTCAGCATGACATACTCCTCTATCGATGAGGCCATTCAGTTCATCCTCAAAGCCGGCAGGGGGGCCTGGTTGTCCAAAACTGATATTGCTGATGCCTTCAAGTTGCTCCCGATCCTCCCACAACTGTGGCAATATTATGGCATCAAATGGGCAGGCAAATACTACTTTGCCAATCGTCTTACGTTTGGCTCAAAAAGCAGCCCTTGGCTGTTTGACCGGCTGGCCCAGGCCCTGCACTGGATCCTGGTGGAACATGGCCAGGCTCCTATGTGTATCCACTACCTGGATGATTTTCTGCTGGTGGAGTCCCCCTCCTGTCAGCCCTCCGGATTATCCTCCCTGCTGGAGTTGTTTTCGGCGCTGCAGGTTCCGGTCACCGCGGGGAAGACTGTCGGTCCTTCCTCAACGATCACCTTCCTGGGGGTCATTCTGGATTCAGTAAAGTTGGAAGCAAGGCTCCCAGAGGAGAAATTACAACAGATCCGGTTGGCCATCCAGGAGGCGGCAAAATCCTGCTTCCTGACCAAATCAAGTCTCCAATCATTGCTGGGCCGGCTGAACTTTGCCATGAGGGTCATGCCCCAGGGGCGCACCTTTGTGTCTCGGCTCTTGCTGCTCCTACCATCAGCCCCGGAACAGGACAGTGTCGTCCGGTTGGACCAACAAGCCATGGCAGACCTGTCCATGTGGAGCACGTTCATGTCCTCATGGAACGGCATCAGGTTATTTATTCCCCCCCCGGGACCCGTCCTCGCCCACGGTTTATTCTGACGCGGCTGCATCCAAGGGCTTTGCGGCCATATTTGGTAATCACTGGCTAGCTGGGCCTGGCCGTCCCAGATTATGCTGGACGGGCATGCCCTTCAGTCTTCTCCCTTGTTGGAGATGTATCCAGTGGTGGCAGCAGCTCATGTATGGGGTCACGTTTGGTCAAACTCAAGGGTTCTATTCATTACCGATAGTCAGGACTTGGTCGACATCGTCCGCAATGGCAGAGCCAAATCCCCAAAGATCATGTCCCTTATGCGTAGGCTGGTGTGGTTGTCCATGGTACACAACTTTTGCTTCGAGTGCTCTCACATTCAGGGTTCCGAGAATACGGCTGCTGATGCGCTATCCAGGTTTAACATCGATGTCTTCTTTCAGAACATGCCACTCGCAGACGTAACAGGGGCAGACGTTCCGGCATACAGCGACCTGGTGTGGGACTGACATCATTGATCAGCAAAGCGAAGGATCTGTTGCACCGGAGCTTGTCTGACAATACAATCAGGAACTACCGTACGGGCTGGAATCTGTTTAGGAAATTTGCCGACAGTCACCCACAGGGCGATGTGAATGACGTATCATTCATCATGGCCTTCATCGCACATTGCCATGCCAACCTCGGACTCGCTCACAATTCCATCCGCCTGTATCTAGCGGGAGTGCAACATCAGTTCACATTGGACAATCCGGCCCGGATTTCATTCTTTACATCACAAGCCATCAAGGCCACGCTCCGGGGCATTGAGAAAGCTGGGGCAAGCAGGCCGGTGGTCCGACAACCCATGTCCGGATCCTTATTTAGGCAATTGTCCCTGGCTCTGGATGGTGATCCTTTTGGGCCATTAATTAGCACAATTATCAAGGCCGCCCTTTATCTAGGGTTTTACGGGTTCCTTCGTCCAGGGGAATTCACCACCTCTGTCCGCAATGGCCGTCATCTCCAGAAGCAGCACTTGTCCTGGCACCACGATCTGTTTGTACTGAGCATTCCATCTACCAAGACCTCCCAGACAGGGCCTCCAACCCTGGTGTCTTTCTACCCCTCGCACAACGCCTGGTGCCCGGTCAAGGTGCTGCATCAGTTATCTGTGGCCCTGCAGGCGGCGGCAGCGGACAGCCCCCTACTTCCCTTCAATGGAGGGCCGTTGTCCACGCCTCAATTCATGTCACATGTGCGTTCTTTAGTGGCCGGGTTAGGTCACGACCCGAAGGGCATCTCGGGGCATTCTTTTCGTATTGGGGCGGCCTCGGCGGCATCCAGGCACCAGATACCCCCTCATGTCATAAGGTGCATGGGGCGCTGGAGGTCGTCATGTTTCGCCAGGTACGTCCCGAACCCCCAATCCGAAATCCGTGATGCTTTCTGTTCTCTTGCCTTGTAATGATATAATAAATTATCTATGGTACGATTGTGTCTCCTTTTTGGCCCCTTTTAGGCCTATCCTCGTTACAGGCTTCCGGCATTCACCAGCCAGAGGTTGGCGCTAGCTCCTTCATCCAGGGACCGTCGCCCTGACCACAAATATATATATATATTATTTATTTATTTTTAAAGAAAAATTCTTTATTGTTTTTCTGAGCCAAAAATGTGAATTCCATTACATATAGTTTAAAAATAACAGATAATCATACATCAATTCATATGGTTGACCCCATTATACCCACCCCTTGAGTCACTGCTGCGGGGTCCAGCCGTCTCCTATTGCTACTCGTGGTCGATACCACAAACAGCCAGGCTCTTTGGAGGGAAGAAGAGGTATCAAAGACTCGCCTCTTCCAAGACTACTCTGCTTTTCTTACCATTCTTCTATACACATCAATGGTGTCTCTCAGAGACCTCCACTCGGAATAAGTGGGGCTGTTTTTTGTGCCCCAATATTTAAGAATCAAGGCCTTTGCGGCCATGAAGCTCTCCAAAGAGATTCTGATCTGATAGGGCGTTAAATCCACATGAAAAGACCTAATATTGCTTGTGTTCAATTTTATCTTATATCTACTATGTAGTTGTGACAAACTGCCATTTGCCACTGGGCATTGTAGAAAACTTATGGCTAGCCTCCCGCCCTACGACTATGGCCTCGGGACATATTACCCTTCAAGAACCGTGTAACAGAACTATGCCGCATGTCTGGACTGTTAATAGGACCGAACGCGGCCAGCGGTGTATACTAAAGATTCTGTGGAACTAAAATCGGATGCGCAAATACACGAACACCGCTGACCCTTACCTTCTTCCATACTGAACGTTCAGCTCCAGAGACTAAGTCCCGTTCGAAGATGGGACTTAGTCGTTTTTCTGCATGAAACTGACCGACCGCACAGCCCAAATCTATGGAACTGTTTTGGGCAGGAAATTGTGCTTGCGGTCGGTCATAAAGGACTTCCACTTAACTTTTGATCCGCTGGAGGGATTTGTGTGATTTTTGGAAGTGTTTATGTTTGATGTATGCGGAGTTTAAATATGTAATTTTATGGAGATGGAATGTATGGTTTTAAAGTTACAGTGTATGTTTAAAAACTGTATTTTTACTGTCTGGGATGATTATGTTAATCCATAATTATATCACAGACAGAAGGGAGGATTTTGTGTGTTTAAATGGTGATGTCTGTCCTGTTGTCTCCACATGTGTATTGGCGATCTCCCTTTGTCCTGAGAGATAATTGGATTACTTCTCGGTTGTCTCCAGGGCAGAGAGGAGGAAACCATGATGCATTGTGGGGATGTGTTGTATCTGTCCTGTGTCGCAGTCTCCCTTCTGGTCCTCTAGGGGCGTGAACGATTGGTTGCTGTGTATGTGTTGTAATATACTGATTGGTTGTATTTCAAAACCCTGTGGGCAGTACTATGTTTTCTTGTTTGTGAATAAAAGAGGCTGTACGTAAAGTACAGTCAGTTCTGCTTGATCCCTCAAAACGTAGCCTTGTCTCGTTATTGGAGGGAATTGCTGTATCACGCTGGGGATTGCTATGCTCTGCATATTCCCTGGAGATTTAATCTCTTTCTTCGTGTCCCGGATACCCTCTCCTGGAGGAGAGATCTTTCCCACACGGTCCTGAATGCTGGAGGTTCATTCAGGGTGGAAGGAAGACGGCGCGGCTCCAGTTAAGCTACGGCGGTTGTGGAGTCTGCGGTGGTTGTGGTGTCCAGTGCGGTGCTTGTGGTCCTCGGCGCAAGCTAGGAAGCGTCCATTAACGGAAGGGGATCCGTTACATTGGTGGCAGCAGTGGGATGGCTTCCCTAGTGCGAGGAGCAGCATCCTGGGAACAGCAAGCAAAACTGGAATATTGGTATAGTCACGTACGGTTTGACGCTATACTGAAGAGGCGGTTGGCAATCTATGGGCCCCACCTAACAGAGGAACTTATACCGAAAGTGAGGAGAGAACTGGCGGAGTATCTGCAGAAGGAAGCAGAATATCGGGCAGAGATAGCGAAGTATTCCGTCCCTGTGCCCCAGCAAAAGCGTGAGTTACAGGGGGCCGAGGGTGTCGTCCCCCCCCCCCCCCCAGCGGCAGTGTGTACCCCAGGGGGCCGAAGGTGTCGTCCTTCCCCCCCCAGCGGTAGTGTGAACCCCAGGGAGCTGAAGGGGTCGTCCTTCCTCCCCAGCGGCAGCGTGAACCCCAGGGAGCTGAAGGTGTCGTCCTTTCCCCCCAGCGGCAGTGTGTACCCCAGGGAGCTGAAGGTGACCTCCTTCCTCCCCAGCGGCAGTGTGTACCCCAGGGAGCTGAAGGTGACCTCCTTCCTCCCCAGCGGCAGTGGGTACCCCAGGGAGCTGAAGGTGTCGTCCTTCCCCCCCCAGCGGCAGTGTGAACCCCAGAGAGCTGAAGGTGTCGTCCTTTCCCCCCAGCGGCAGTGTGTACCCCAGGAGGCCAAAGGTGTCGTCCTTCCTCCCCAGTGGCAGTGTGTACCCCAGGGGGCCGAAGGTGCCCTCCTTCCCCCCCAGCGGCAGTGTGAACCCCAGAGAGCTGAAGGTGCCCTCCTTCCCCCCCAGCGGCAGTGTGAACCCCAGGGAGCTGAAGGTGTCGTCCTTCCTCCCCAGCGGCAGTGTGTACCCCAGGGAGCTGAAGGTGCCCTCCTTCCCCCCAGCGGCAGTGTGAACCCCAGGGAGCTGAAGGTGTCGTCCTTCCTCCCCAGCGGCAGCCTGTGTTTTAGGGAGAGGAGCGCAGCACCCCCTCTCCCCAGCGGCAGCTTACCATAACAAGGGGAGACCCCAATTCCCCAGACGGCGCAGATGGGACCGTGGTCTCTGCGCCTGACCTACCGGGATGCTGGACAGCCTGTCCAGTTCCCCCACTACCCTCACCAGGACAACAGGAGGAGGGGGTGAGTACAAATTCCCCTCCCCAGTTTACTCCTAACGTGGTCTCAGGGTTAACAGAGGCGATGTTAACCTCTACTGACTCCCATGTTCCTCTGGCTACTGAGCCGGACTATGGTCTCAGCACCCCAGCAGAAGAGCTGGCAGCTGGGCAGAGTGCAGTCGGCCTCTGCCCTCCCTCAAGTCCCCACAGCAAAATACCCAGGTGCAGTAACTGGTTCTTGTGGGTGGGTCACCCTTGTACCTGCTTGTTGTGGGTGGGCTACTCGGGCATTTGGTTACTGTGGGTTGGTGGATCGACTAATGGAGGCGTTTTTCTGCATGAAACTGACCGACCGCACAGCCCAAATCTATGGAACTGTTTTGGGCAGGAAATTGTGCTTGCGGTCGGTCATAAAGGACTTCCACTTAACTTTTGATCCGCTGGAGGGATTTGTGTGATTTTTGGAAGGGTTTATGTTTGATGTATGCGGAGTTTAAATATGTAATTTTATGGAGATAGAATGTATGGTTTTAAAGTTACAGTGTATGTTTAAAAACTGTATTTTTACTGTCTGGGATGATTATGTTAATCCATAATTATATCACAGACAGAAGGGAGGATTTTGTGTGTTTAAATGGTGATTTCTGTCCTGTTGTCTCCACATGTGTATTGGCGATTTCCCTTTGTCCTGAGAGATAATTGGATTACTTCTCGGTTGTCTCCAGGGCAGAGAGGAGACCATGATGCATTGTGGGGATGTGTTGTATCTGTCCTGTGTCGCAGTCTCCCTTCTGGTCCTCTAGGGGCGTGAACGATTGGTTGCTGTGTATGTGTTGTAATATACTGATTGGTTGTATTTAAAAACCCTGTGGGCA
This sequence comes from Bufo gargarizans, assembly GCF_014858855.1. Classification (NCBI taxonomy): domain Eukaryota; kingdom Metazoa; phylum Chordata; class Amphibia; order Anura; family Bufonidae; genus Bufo; species Bufo gargarizans. Next base: position 152,960 of record NW_025334060.1, on the reverse strand, counting down.
GTACTATGTTTTCTTGTGTGTGAATAAAAGAGGCTGTACGTAAAGTACAGTCAGTTCTGCTTGATCCCTCAAAACGTAGCCTTGTCTCGTTATTGGAGGGAATTGCTGTATCACGCTGGGGATTGCTATGCTCTGCATATTCCCTGGAGATTTAATCTCTTTCTTCGTGTCCCGGATACCCTCTCCTGGAGGAGAGATCTTTCCCACACGGTCCTGAATGCTGGAGGTTCATTCAGGGTGGAAGGAAGACGGCGCGGCTCCAGTTAAGCTACGGCGGTTGTGGAGTCTGCGGTGGTTGTGGTGTCCAGTGCGGTGCTTGTGGTCCTCGGCGCAAGCTAGGAAGCGTCCATTAACGGAAGGGGATCCGTTACAGTAGTTCTTCATAGATTCTGGTCCAAAATCCATTTATTTCTGGGCAATCCCATAGCAAGTGACCTAGACCAGCATTTTCAACCGAATACTTCCAGCACGTATCCCTTCTTTCCCTATATATTTTGGCGAGGAAGGCAGGGGAGTAATACAGGCGATGTACAATCCTGAACTGGATTAAGGCTACTTTCACACTTGCATTTGAAGGCTCTCACAAGCGGCCCGAACGGATCTGTCCAGCCCCAATGCATTCTGAGTGGATGCGGATCCGCTCAGAATGCATCAGTCTATCCTCGGCTCAGCAGGCGGACACCCGAACGCTGCAAGCAGCCTGGCCGTGCGAAGGCAAACGGATCTGTCCAGACTTACAATGCAAGTCAATGGGGACGGATCCGTTTGAGGTCGACATACTATGGCTCAATTTCAAACAGATCCGTCCCCCATTGACTTTCAATGTAAAGTCTGGACGGATCCGTCTGCAGCTACTTTCACACTTAGAATTTTTTCTAAACTATAATGCAGACGTTCTGAACGGATCCCATCGTCTGCATTATAGGAGCGGATCCGTCTGGGCAGACACCAGACGGATCCGCTCTGAACGCAAGTGTGAAAGTGGCCTTAATCTATATTTTTGGGATATCGATGCTTTTTTTATATTTCGATATACTATGTCCCACTCGACAGCACTCCTACCCTAATGCGGCCTCCGAGCCTCCCTCGCTTGTTATCTCTCCTAAGCAGCGCCGGAATCTCCGACATATTACTGAGTTCTGTGTCCTCAGAGACTCTTCATCCCGGGTGTTCGTGTGCGCGCGTCTGATCTGTGCATGTCTATAGCCATCTAGAGGGGTGACATTTATACCCTTTATTAAATCGTCAAAGGGGATAATACTTCCATGTGATATTATTAAACGGTTAATGCCGCGTGAATTCCAATACTTATAATCTTCAATTAACCTAAACTCTTTTAAATTGTAATTGTGCCAAAGAAGAGTAAAACGCGTGGCGCTGCCTGCGCCCGATATCTCATCAGTTTTATTCCAGGCCCGATCTAACGTGTCACTGATTAAACACTGGTTTTCCCTTTTTCCTGGATGGCCAGTCTCGTCTCCGTATGACCCCTGAAAGTCCCTTGCCAGGATATTCAGCAGCGTCGCGGACTGGTGGTCCCCCGTCCCACCCAGCACCTTATCTGAGCTGCAGGGATGGGAGAGGCCACCGTCCCTCTCAGAGAGGCAGAGATCGTTTTGTTTGATCCTGACCCTTCCCCTCCCCCAGATTAGCTCATTCAGCAATCTATCTAGCAGCCCGAAAAAAGAATCCTCAATCCATATCGGACATGCCATCAAGGGCTATAGGGCAATAGGGAGGACCCCCATCCTGACCAGTGCTATCCTCTCTGCCTGTGACAGGGGCAACTTCTGCCAAGTCCGGATCTTTCCCTTCACCTTATTGATCATGGGGGTTATATTCAGGAGGTTATATCTAGTCAGGTCTGCGCCAATTCTAATACCCAGATATCGGATAGAGTCGGCGAGGCCAAGTTGCCTAATACCTGATACCCCATCAGGGGGAGTTCGGACTTATCCCAGTTCACCTTATATCCTGATAAGGCCCCATATTCTTCCAAAATATTGATCAAAGGTTGGACGCCCTTCCATCCCTGCCTCAAAAAGACGAGGATGTCGTCCGCATACAGGCTAATTTCATCTTCCTCTCCCTCCAAAGCCTACGATCTCTTTAGACTGTCGGATTCTACATGCGAGAGGCTCTAAGACCAGGGCGAATATCAGCGGTGAGAGGGGACATCCCTGCCGGGTGCCTCGCTGTAGGGGGACTGTTCTGAGTCGATCCCGGTTATCCTAACACTGGCCGTGGACCCAGAGTAGAGCAGCCGTATCCATGTAGTGAAGTGTTCCCCCAAGTTCATTCTGGTCAGGGTTCCCCATAGGAAGGGCCACTCCACCCAGTCAAAGGCCTTCTCGGCGTCCAGAGACAGGATGGAGCGCTCCTCCCCGTCCCCCACATATATGTTAAGAAAGGCTCTGCGGATATTGGATTGTACATTTCGTTTTGGGATGAATCCCGTCTGATCCGGATGGATCAGACAGTGTATAACCCCCCTCAACCTATTAGCGAGCAGTTTGGCAAGTATCTTGTAGTCGGTATTGAGTAATGAAATTGCGTGATACGACCCAACTTCGGTCTTATCTTTAACCTTTTTCAGAATTAGAGAAATGGAGGCTTCCCTCAAAGAGGGGGGAAGGGAACCATCCAGGAGTCATTAAACATCTGAAGGAGAAGAGGCAATACCGTTTTACGGTGTACTCTATATATTTCAAAAGGCAGACGTCTTGGCCCGGCGCCGTATTATTCTTTATACTATCTACCGCAGCCTCCAACTCTTCAAGAGTTATTGGCGAATTTAATTTAGCACAGTCTTGGTCGGAGAGGCGAGGGAGAACCAGGCTATCCAAAGGGAACGGGTGCTTCTCCCTCCACCCCGAGATCCGACTGGTGTAGTTTAGTAAAGTATTCTATAGAGGCGGATTATACAGTCCTCTGTAGTATATATACAGTATACTGACCTCTGTAGTATATATACAGTATACAGTCCTCTGTAGTATACATACAGTATACTGTCCTCTGTAGTATACATACAGTATACTGTCCTCTGTAGTATACATACAGTATACTGTCCTCTGTAGTATACATACAGTATACTGTCCTCTGTAGTGTATATATACAGTATACTGTCCTCTGTAGTATATATACAGTCCTCTGTAGTATATATACAGTATACAGTCCTCTGTAGTATATATACAGTATACAGTCCTCTGTAGTATATATACAGTATACTGTCCTCTGTAGTGTATATACAGTATACTGTCCTCTGTAGCGTATATACAGTATACTGTCCTCTGTAGTGTATATACAGTATACTGTCCTCTGTAGTATATATACAGTATACTGTCCTCTGTAGTATATATACAGTGTACTGTCCTCTGTAGTATATACAGTATACTGTCCTCTGTAGTATATATACAGTATATTATCCTCTGTAGTATATATATAGTATACTGTCCTCTGTAGTACATATACAGTATACTGTCCTCTGTAGTATATATACAGTGTACTGTCCTCTGTAGTATATACAGTATACTGTCCTCTGTAGTATATACAGTATACTGTCCTCTGTAGTATATATACAGTATACTTCCTTCTGTAGTATATATACAGTGTACTGTCCTCTGTAGTGTATATATACAGTATACTGTCCTCTGTAGTATATATACAGTATACTGTTCTCTGTAGTGTATATATACAGTATACTGTCCTCTGTAGTATATATACAGTATACTGTCCTTTGTAGTGTATATACATTATACTGTCCTCTGTAGTATATATACAGTGTACTGTCCTCTGTAGTGTATATATACAGTATACGGTCCTCTGTAGTGTATATATACAGTATACCGTCCTCTGTAGTATATATACAGTATACTGTCCTCTGTAGTATATATACAGTATACTGTTCTCTGTAGTATATATACAGTATACTGTCCTCTGTAGTGTATATACATTATACTGTCCTCTGTAGTATATATACAGTGTACTGTCCTCTGTAGTGTATATATACAGTATACCGCCCTCTGTAGTGTATATATACAGTATACCGTCCTCTGTAGTATATATACAGTATACTGTTCTCTGTAGTGTATATACAGTATACTGTCCTCTGTAGTGTATATACAGTATACTGACCTCTGTAGTATATATACAGTATACTGTCCTCTGTAGTGTATATACAGTATACTGTCCTCTGTAGTATATATACAGTATACTGTCCTCTGTAGTATATATACAGTATACTGTCCTCTGTAGTGTATATACAGTATACTTCCTTCTGTAGTATATATACAGTGTACTGTCCTCTGTAGTGTATATATACAGTATACTGTCCTCTGTAGTGTATATATACAGTGTACTGTCCTCTGTAGTGTATATATACAGTATACTGTCCTCTGTAGTATATATATATATTTCCCTGCACAGACTGTTTATCACCGGGGCCGCGGTTCCCGCTCACTCCTCCTCAGCCTCCGGGTGTCGCCCCGCTCTCCTCCAGCAGGGGGCGCTGCCGCCCCGGCCATTCCTCGGCTCCCTGTACACACTGCTCCTATCACCGGGGCCGCGGTTCCAGCTCACTCCTCCTCAGCCTCCGGGTGTCGCCCCGCTCTCCTCCAGCAGGGGGCGCTGCCGCCCCGGCCATTCCTCCTCAGCCTCGGGGCGTCGCCCCGGCCATTCCTCGGCTCCCTGTTACAGACTGTTTATCACCGGGGCCGCGGTTCCCGCTCACTCCTCCTCAGCCTCCGGGTGTCGCCCCGCTCTCCTCCAGCAGGGGGCGCTGCCGCCCCGGCCATTCCTCGGCTCCCTGTACAGACTGTTTATCACCGGGGCCGCGGTTCCAGCTCACTCCTCCTCAGCCTCCAGGTGTCTCCCCGCTCTCCTCCAGCAGGGGGCGCTGCCGCCCCGGCCATTCCTCCTCAGCCTCCGGGCGTCGCCCCGCTCTCCTCCAGCAGGGGGCGCTCCCTGTCTGTCATGGCGCAGATGGGGCTGGAGCCCTGGAGGAGGCGGCTGCTCTGTGCTCGGGGGCCCCCGGAGCCCCTCTCGTGCACGGGCAGGAGGCGTCTGCCGCTGGGCGCTGTGCGGTTATAGCTCCGCCGTGCCCGCATCTGCAAGCCTCCCCGCAGGATGGCGCTACATGTGACGTCCGCGCAGTCTGAGGTAAGGAAAGAGTTAACCCGCCGACATTAACCCCTCCACTGCCCCGGCCTGGCAGGCTGCCATGTAATGTCACAGCAGCTGCTGCCTCTACACAGCCAGAGCCTCCCTGTGCAGCTCGCTGTCCGGGGTATAAAGGGTTAATACGCGGCGATTAACCCTCCACCTGCGGCTCTGTGCTACAAAATGGAAGAAAATCCCTCCGTTCAGGTACCGCAGGTGGCGTGTGAACGGCGCCCTGAGGAGCGATTGGCAGTTACCGGCCGGGATCAATAGCGATCGCTCCTCCCGCGCTGGACCTGTACATCAGCCGCCTGCAGTGAATAGAAACCTTCAGATCAAGAGACGCAATCAGGTCATGAAGTATCCAGGGGGGGTTGTTTTGATTTAGTATCGCGCTGGGGGCGCTATTGCATTGGTGTCTATGGGAAGTGCCAGCAGCTAGCGTGGTGGTGACAAGTGGTACTGCAGGCTCTGGAGGGTTTGTTCACACGGCTCCATCCAGTCTCACCGAACGCACAGTGGATAGCTTCCCCGGTATGACCCCATACTTTGCACTGCAGCTCTGCTTTGTACAGCAGTGCTTGGAGAGATGATGATAAACTACGCGGAGGAGCCTCGTAAAGAATGTGGGCGGGGCCTGGAGAGCAGTGAATGAGTTAAAGCGATGCATCGTACTCGCCCCGCCCCCGGCCGCTGCAGCCAATCAGCAGCCTACACTGTATCCGGCACAAGATCACGTGGCCAGTGACCGCGGTGTATGATCCCGAGGCCGGGAGACCCGGAGCCGTGTGAACACCGTCCTGGGGTCCTCATGATGGCGCCACGGACGTCTTACTGGCCGCTGTAGGACACGTATATGCTCCGTATCCGCGGCAGATCCCGGGACGTTTCTGCTCCGTGTACAATTGTATCCATCCTAGACAGGAATGCTATCTACACCGATACATTGTAACGGACTGTCAGCACGAGCGATCTGTGCTGTCTGCACTGTGACAACCCCTCAGCTGTGAAAGGTATCTCAGCAAGCAGAGATATTGAAAATGATGGGAACTGAAGGACGAAAGCTGCAGAGTTGGGGCTCCTTCGCACGGTTTGCAAATTGGGGATCCGTTGTTCTGTGGTCCGTTGCCGTTTTTGTCTCGGTTCCGTGTGTCTTCCGTTTTGTTTTTGGGCGGACCGCCCCGAAAAAAGGAAGGTAAAAAAGTGTAATTTTAATATCCCCCCGGATACTGGTCTATACGCCGGTCACCAGGCAACGGAGTCTACAAAAACGGACGCGGATGACAAACAGCGGACTCTCTACATTTTCACCGGCTCCGCATCAGAAATGCTAAAATCGGCGGACGGACGCGGAAACCAGCGGTCTTGGGCACGAGGCCTTCGGGCTCATTCGCACGAACATGTGAAGCCCGTGCTGTGGACCGCATCATCCATAGGCACCGTCCGTGGGGCAGGCGCATGGGGATCCGCAAAAAGAGAGAGCAAGTTCTATCGTTTTGCGGTGTGGAAGCGCGGAACGGAACCGCAGAAAGCGCTCCTTAGTGTTCCGTTCCGTTCTTCCGTACCGGATTTGCGGACCTATTGAAATGAATGGGTCCACATCCGTGAAGCAGAATGGCCACGCATCGGTGCCCGTGTATTGCGGATCCGCAAATGCTGTCCACAATACGGCAATGGGCAGCACACGGTCGTGTGAACGAGCCCCTATCCTGACTGAACCGGAATCGGGTGAGAGCAGCTGGTGGTGCAAGGGCGAGATACCTGGCACTGGGGGCTGTGTGGCTGGCACTGTACTGGGTGCACTGTGGTCAGTACTGGAGGCGGTGTGGCTGGCACTGTACTGGGTGCACTTTGGTCAGTACTGGGGGCTGTGTGGCTGGCACTGTACTGGGTGCACTGTGGTCAGTACTGGGGGCGGTGTGGCTGGCACTGTACTGGGTGCACTGTGGTCAGTACTGGGGGCTGTGTGGCTGGCACTGTACTGGGTGCACTGGGGGCTGTGTGGCTGGCACTGTACTGGGTGCACTTTGGTCAGTACTGGGGGCTGTGTGGCTGGCACTGTACTGGGTGCACTTTGGTCAGTACTGGGGGCTGTGTGGCTGGCACTGTACTGGGTGCACTGTGGTCAGTACTGGGGGCGGTGTGGCTGGCACTGTACTGGGTGCACTGTGGTCAGTACTGGGGGCTGTGTGGCTGGCACTGTACTGGGTGCACTGGGGGCGGTGCGGCTGGCACTGTACTGGGTGCACTGTGGTCAGTACTGGGGGCTGTGTGGCTGACACTGTACTGGGTGCACTGTGGTCAGTACTGGGGGCTGTGTGGCTGGCACTGTACTGGGTGCACTGTGGTCAGTACTGGGGGCTGTGTGGCTGGCACTGTTCTGGGTGCACTGTGTGGCTGGCACTGTACTGGGTGCGCTGTGTGGCTGGCACTGTACTGGGTGCGCTGTGTGGCTGGCACTGTACTGGGTGCGCTGTGTGGCCGGCACTGTACTGGGTGCGCTGTGTGGCCGGCACTGTACTGGGTGCGCTGTGTGGCCGGCACTGTACTGGGTGCGCTGTGTGGCCGGCACTGTACTGGGTGCGCTGTGTGGCCGGCACTGTACTGGGTGCGCTGTGTGGCCGGCACTGTACTGGGTGCGCTGTGTGGCCGGCACTGTACTGGGTGCGCTGTGTGGCCGGCACTGTACTGGGTGCGCTGTGTGGCCGGCACTGTACTGGGTGCGCTGTGTGGCCGGCACTGTACTGGGTGCGCTGTGTGGCCGGCACTGTACTGGGTGCGCTGTGTGGCCGGCACTGTACTGGGTGCGCTGTGTGGCCGGCACTGTACTGGGGTGGCGGCCTGTGGGTGGGCCGGCACTGTACTGGGTGCGCTGTGTGGCCGGCACTGTACTGGGTGCGCTGTGTGGGCCGGCACTGTACTGGGTGCGCTGTGTGGCCGGCACTGTACTGGGTGCGCTGTGTGGCCGGCACTGTACTGGGGTGCGCTGTGTGGCCTGTTGGCCGCACTGTACTGGGTGCGCTGTGTGGCCGGCACTGTACTGGGTGCGCTGTGTGGCCGGCACTGTACGGGTGCGCTGTGTGGCCGGCACTGTACCGGGTGCGCTGTGTGGCCGGCACTGTACCGGGTGCGCTGTGTGGCCGGCACTGTACCGGGTGCGCTGTGTGGCCGGCACTGTACCGGGTGCGCTGTGTGGCCGGCACTGTACCGGGTGCGCTGTGTGGCCGGCACTGTACCAGGTGTGCGCTGTGTGGCCGGCACTGTACCGGGTGCGCTGTGTGGCCGGCACTGTACCGGGTGGCCGGCACTGTACCGGGTGCGCTGTGTGGCCGCACTGTACCGGGTGCGCTGTGTGGCCGGCACTGTACCGGGGTGCGCTGTGTGGCCGGCACTGTACCGGGTGCGCTGTGTGGCCGGCACTGTACCGGGTGCGCTGTGTGGCCGGCACTGTACCGGGTGCGCTGTGTGGCCGGCACTGTACGGGTGCGCTGTGTGGCCGGCACTGTACCGGGTGCGCTGTTTGGCCGGCACTGTACCGGGTGCGCTGTGTGGCCGGCACTGTACCGGGTGCGCTGTGTGGCCGGCACTGTACCGGGTGCGCTGTGTGGCCGGCACTGTACCGGGTGCGCTGTGTGGCCGGCACTGTACCGGGTGCGCTGTGTGGCCGGCACTGTACCGGGTGCGCTGTGTGGCCGGCACTGTACCGGGTGCGCTGTGTGGCCGGCACTGTACCGGGTGCGCTGTGTGGCCGGCACTGTACCGGGTGCGCTGTGTGGCCGGCACTGTACCGGGTGCGCTGTGTGGCCGGCACTGTACCGGGTGCGCTGTGTGGCCGGCACTGTACCGGGTGCGCTGTGTGGCCGGCACTGTACCGGGTGCGCTGTGTGGCCGGCACTGTACCGGGTGCGCTGTGTGGCCGGCACTGTACCGGGTGCGCTGTGTGGCCGGCACTGTACCGGGTGCGCTGTGTGGCCGGCACTGTACCGGGTGCGCTGTGTGGCCGGCACTGTACCGGGTGCGCTGTGTGGCCGGCACTGTACCGGGTGCGCTGTGTGGCCGGCACTGTACCGGGTGCGCTGTGTGGCCGGCACTGTACCGGGTGCGCTGTGTGGCCGGCACTGTACCGGTGTGCGCTGTGTGGCCGGCACTGTACCGGGTGCGCTGTGTGGCCGGCACTGTACCGGGTGCGCTGTGTGGCCGGCACTGTACTGGGTTGCGCTGTGTGGGCCGGCACTGTACCGGGTGCGCTGTGTGGCCGGCACTGTACCGGGTGCGCTGTGTGGCCGGCACTGTACCGGGTGCGCTGTGTGGCCGGCACTGTACCGGGTGCGCTGTGTGGCCGGCACTGTACCGGGTGCGCTGTGTGGCCGGCACTGTACCGGGTGCGCTGTGTGGCCGGCACTGTACCGGGTGCGCTGTGTGGCCGGCACTGTACCGGGTGCGCTGTGTGGCCGGCACTGTACCGGGTGCGCTGTGTGGCCGGCACTGTACCGGGTGCGCTGTGTGGCCGGCACTGTACCGGGTGCGCTGTGTGGCCGGCACTGTACCGGGTGCGCTGTGTGGCCGGCACTGTACCGGGTGCGCTGTGTGGCCGGCACTGTACCGGGTGCGCTGTGTGGCCGGCACTGTACCGGGTGCGCTGTGTGGCCGGCACTGTACCGGGTGCGCTGTGTGGGCCGGCACTGTACCGGGTGCGCTGTGTGGCCGGCACTGTACCGGGTGCGCTGTGTGGCCGGCACTGTACCGGGTGCGCTGTGTGGCCGGCACTGTACTGGGGTGCGCTGTGTGGCCGCACTGTACTGGGTGCGCTGTGTGGCCGGCACTGTACTGGGTGCGCTGTGTGGCCGGCACTGTACTGGGTGCGCTGTGTGGCCGGCACTGTACTGGGTGCGCTGTGTGGCCGGCACTGTACTGGGTGCGCTGTGTGGCCGGCACTGTACTGGGTGCGCTGTGTGGCCGGCACTGTACTGGGTGCGCTGTGTGGCCGGCACTGTACCGGGTGCGCTGTGTGGCCGGCACTGTACCGGGTGCGCTGTGTGGCCGGCACTGTACCGGGTGCGCTGTGTGGCCGGCACTGTACCGGGTGCGCTGTGTGGCCGGCACTGTACCGGGTGCGCTGTGTGGCCGGCACTGTACCGGGTGCGCTGTGTGGCCGGCACTGTACCGGGTGCGCTGTGTGGCCGGCACTGTACCGGGTGCGCTGTGTGGCCGGCACTGTACCGGGTGCGCTGTGTGGCCGGCACTGTACCGGGTGCGCTGTGTGGCCGGCACTGTACCGGGTGCGCTGTGTGGCCGGCACTGTACCGGGTGCGCTGTGTGGCCGGCACTGTACCGGGTGCGCTGTGTGGCCGGCACTGTACCGGGTGCGCCGTGTGGCCGGCACTGTACCGGGTGCGCCGTGTGGCCGGCACTGTACCGGGTGCGCCGTGTGGCCGGCACTGTACCGGGTGCGCCGTGTGGCCGGCACTGTACCGGGTGCGCCGTGTGGCCGGCACTGTACCGGGTGCGCTGTGTTGCACATGTGGAGCTGTATTTGCTGTGAGATCTGTTGGGGACGCGCCTGTGGTGACCTCGGCCTCATGTGACCCTCCCTATGTGTGCGGAGGGTGGTATCTCAGGTTGGTGGGTGTTACTGGGGTGGCACCAGGTGGGGCTGACAGATACGGAGCTGTGTTGACATGTCAGCAATGTTTAGCCATTTAACCCCCTGCTCTTCCTGCAGCGCACACACTCGGTGCGGCTATAGCCCGCCGAGCGCAGCTGCACGCTCCCGTCTGTTATATAACATGGCTCTGCCGCTGCTTCCCCCTTCACAGATGAATCCAGAAAAGCAGAAGGACGAGGAGAGCGAAGATGAGAGCGAAGTCCTGGAGGAGAGTCCCTGCGGACGCTGGCACAAGAGGAAGGAACAGGTAGGAGAGGCGGCTGCCGCCGGGTGTAATACCTGTCATACCTGTCCATTAGAGGGTGATAATGAGGCTGCACTACTGCGGCTGCCGGGTGTAATACCTGTCCATTAGAGGGTGATAATGAGGCTGCACTACTGCCGGGTGTAATACCTGTCCATTAGAAGGTGATAATGAGGCTGCACTACTGCCGGGTGTAATACCTGTCCATTAGAAGGTGATAATGAGGCTGCACCACTGCCGTTCTCTGGCCTGGGCTGCTATTTCCTCACTATTTCCATGAACTCTGCTTACAGTCGGTGAAAGGAAACATTCTGAGGCTGTAAACCCCCCTGCAGTGAATCTGCTGACAGCAGTGAGGGTCTTGTTACCGTCGTATCCGGTCTCAGCCAGTCCACAGCGCATTCATCTCGCTGCTCTGACAGTTTGTTACAGTGTGTCAGCCGGCGGTCCTGGCTGTTTACATCACACACAGGATAATGGAGACAAGATATAATTGTACCGCAGTCCCAGCTGTGCCTGTCCATAAGACTGAACACCCCCCGCAAGAGCAACGTCCATGTATGTGTGTGTATATATAGGCGCAGTGTGTCCCCTGTGTGTGTGTGTGTGTATATATAGGCGCAGTGTATCCCCTGTGTGTGTGTGTGTATATATATATATATATATATATATATATATATATATATATAGGCGCAGTGTGTCCCCTGTGTGTGTGTGTATATATATATATATATATATATATATGTGCAGTGTGTCCCCTGTGTGTGTGTGTATATATATATATATATATATATATATATATACGCAGTGTGTCCCCTGTGTGTGTGTGTGTGTGTGTGTGTGTGTGTATATATATATATATATATATATATATATATATATATATATATATATATATATGTGCAGTGTGTCCCCTGTGTGTGTGTGTGTATATATAGGCGCAGTGTATCCCCTGTGTGTGTGTGTGTGTGTATATATAGGCGCAGTGTATCCCCTGTGTGTGTGTGTATATATATATATATATATATATATATATATATAGGCGCAGTGTGTCCCCTGTGTGTGTGTATATATATATATATATATATATATATATATATATGTGCAGTGTGTCCCCTGTGTGTGTGTGTGTGTATATATATATATATATATATATATATATACGCAGTGTGTCCCCTGTGTGTGTGTGTGTATATATATATATATATATATATATGTGCAGTGTGTCCCCTGTGTGTGTGTGTGTGTATATATATATATATATATATATATATATATATATATATACGCAGTGTGTCCCCTGTGTGTGTGTGTGTGTGTGTGTGTGTATATATATATATATATATATATATATATATATATATATATATATATATATATATATATATATATAGGCGCAGTGTATCCCCTGTGTATATATAGGCGCAGTGTATCCCCTGTGTATATATAGGCGCAGTGTATCCCCTGTGTATATATAGGCGCAGTGTGTCCCCTGTGTGTGTGTGTGTGTGTGTGTGTGTATATATATATATATATATATATATATATATATAGGCGCAGTGTGTCCCCTGTGTATATATAGGCGCAGTGTGTCCCCTGTGTGTATATAGGCGCAGTGTGTCCCCTGTGTGTATATAGGCGCAGTGTGTCCCCTGTGTGTATATAGGCGCAGTGTGTCCCCTGTGTGTATATAGGCGCAGTGTGTCCCCTGTGTGTATATAGGCGCAGTGTGTCCCCTGTGTGTATATAGGCGCAGTGTGTCCCTGTGTGTATATAGGCGCAGTGTGTCCCCTGTGTGTATATAGGCGCAGTGTATCCCCTGTGTATATATAGCGCAGTGTATCCCTGTGTATATATAGGCGCAGTGTATCCCCTGTGTATATATAGGCGCAGTGTAGTCCCCTGTGTAGATATAGGCGCAGTGTATCCCCTGTGTATATATAGGCGCAGTGTATCCCTGTGTATATATAGGCGCAGTGTATCCCCTGTGTATATATAGGCGCAGTGTATCCCCTGTGTGTATAGTAATATAGGCGCAGTGTATCCCTGTGTATATATAGGCTCAGTGTATCCCCTGTGTGTATAGGCGCAGTGTGTCCCCTGTGTGTATATATATATTAATATAAATATATATATATATATATATATGCGCAGTGTGTCCCCTGTGTGTATATAGGCGCAGTGTGTCCCCTGTGTATATATAGGCGCAGTGTGTCCCCTGTGTATATATAGGCGCAGTGTGTCCCCTGTGTATATATAGGCGCAGTGTGTCCCCTGTGTATATATAGGCGCAGTGTGTCCCCTGTGTATATATAGGCGCAGTGTGTCCCCTGTGTATATATAGGCGCAGTGTGTCCCCTGTGTATATAGGCGCAGTGTGTCCCCTGTGTATATATAGGCGCAGTGTGTCCCCTGTGTATATATAGGCGCAGTGTGTCCCCTGTGTATATATAGGCGCAGTGTGTCCCCTGTGTATATATAGGCGCAGTGTGTCCCCTGTGTGTATATAGGCGCAGTGTGTCCCCTGTGTGTATATATAGGCGCAGTGTGTCCCCTGTGTGTATATATAGGCGCAGTGTGTCCCCTGTGTGTATATATAGGCGCAGTGTGTCCCCTGTGTATATATAGGCGCAGTGTGTCCCCTGTGTATATATAGGCGCAGTGTGTCCCCTGTGTGTATATATAGGCGCAGTGTGTCCCCTGTGTGTATATATAGGCGCAGTGTGTCCCCTGTGTGTATATATAGGCGCAGTGTGTCCCCTGTGTGTATATAGGCGCAGTGTATCTCCTGTGTGTATATATAGGCGCAGTGTATCCCCTGTGTGTGTGTGTATATATAGGCGCAGTGTATCCCCTGTGTGTGTGTATATATAGGCACAGTGTGTCCCCTGTGGATATATAGGCGCAGTGTATCCCCTGTGTGTGGATATATAGGCGCAGTGTATCCCCTGTGGATATATAGGCGCAGTGTATCCCCTGTGTGTGGATATATAGGCGCAGTGTGTCCCCTGTGTGTGTATATATAGGCGCAGTGTGTCCCCTGTGTGTGTGTATATATAGGCGCAGTGTGTCCCCTGTGTGTGTATATATAGGCGCAGTGTATCCCCTGTGTGTGTATATATAGGCGCAGTGTGTCCCCTGTGTGTGTATATATAGGCGCAGTGTATCCCCTGTGTGTGTATATATAGGCACAGTGTGTCCCCTGTGGATATATAGGCGCAGTGTGTCCCCTGTGTGTGGATATATAGGCGCAGTGTGTCCCCTGTGTGTGGATATATAGGCGCAGTGTGTCCCCTGTGTGTGGATATATAGGCGCAGTGTGTCCCCTGTGTGTGTATATATAGGCGCAGTGTGTCCCCTGTGTGTGTATATATAGGCGCAGTGTGTCCCCTGTGTGTGTATATATAGGCGCAGTGTATCCCCTGTGTGTGTATATATAGGCGCAGTGTGTCCCCTGTGTGTGTGTATATAGGCGCAGTGTGTCCCCTGTGTGTGTATATATAGGCGCAGTGTATCCCCTGTGTGTGTGTGGATATATAGGCACAGTGTGTCCCCTGTGTGTGTATATATAGGCGCAGTGTATCCCCTGTGTGTGTATATTTAGGCGCAGTGTATCCCCTGTGTGTGTATATTTAGGCGCAGTGTATCCCCTGTGTGTGTATATATAGGCACAGTGTATCCCCTGTGTGTGTATATTTAGGCGCAGTGTGTCCCCTGTGTGTGTGTATATAGGCGCAGTGTGTCCCCTGTGTGTGTATATATAGGCGCAGTGTGTCCCCTGTGTGTGTATATATAGGCGCAGTGTATCCCCTGTGTGTCTATTTATAGGCGCAGTGTATCCCGTGTGTGTGTATATTTAGGCGCAGTGTATCCCCTGTGTGTGTATATTTAGGCGCAGTGTGTCCCCTGTGTGTGTATATATAGGCGCAGTGTATCCCCTGTGTGTGTATATTTAGGCGCAGTGTATCCCCTGTGTGTGTATATATAGGCGCAGTGTGTCCCCTGTGTGTGTGTGTGTATATATAGGCACAGTGTGTCCCCTGTGTGTGTATATATAGGCGCAGTGTATCCCCTGTGTGTGTATATATAGGCGCAGTGTATCCCCTGTGTGTGTATATTTAGGCGCAGTGTATCCCCTGTGTGTGTATATATAGGCGCAGTGTGTCCCCTGTGTGTGTATATTTAGGCGCAGTGTGTCCCCTGTGTGTGTATATATAGGCGCAGTGTATCCCCTGTGTGTGTATATATAGGCACAGTGTGTCCCCTGTGGATATATAGGCGCAGTGTGTCCCCTGTGTGTGTATATATAGGCGCAGTGTGTCCCCTGTGTGTGTATATATAGGCGCAGTGTATCCCCTGTGTGTGTATATTTAGGCGCAGTGTATCCCCTGTGTGTGTATATATAGGCGCAGTGTGTCCCCTGTGTGTGTATATTTAGGCGCAGTGTGTCCCCTGTGTGTGTATATATAGGCGCAGTGTATCCCCTGTGTGTGTATATATAGGCGCAGTGTATCCCCTGTGTGTGTATATTTAGGCGCAGTGTATCCCCTGTGTGTGTATATTTAGGCGCAGTGTGTGTGTGTGGATATATAGGCACAGTGTGTCCCCTGTGTGTGTATATATAGGCGCAGTGTATCCCCTGTGTGTGGATATTTAGGCGCAGTGTATCCCCTGTGTGTGTATATATAGGCGCAGTGTATCCCCTGTGTGTGTATATATAGGCGCAGTGTATCCCCTGTGTGTGTATATTTAGGCGCAGTGTATCCCCTGTGTGTGTATATTTAGGCGCAGTGTGTCCCCTGTGTGTGTGTGTGGATATATAGGCACAGTGTGTCCCCTGTGTGTGTATATATAGGCACAGTGTATCCCCTGTGTGTGTATATTTAGGCGCAGTGTATCCCCTGTGTGTGTATATATAGGCACAGTGTGTCCCCTGTGTGTGTGTGTGTGGATATATAGGCACAGTGTGTCCCCTGTGTGTGTATATATAGGCGCAGTGTATCCCCTGTGTGTGGATATTTAGGCGCAGTGTATCCCCTGTGTGTGTATATATAGGCGCAGTGTATCCCCTGTGTGTGTATATATAGGCGCAGTGTATCCCCTGTGTGTGTATATTTAGGCGCAGTGTGTCCCCTGTGTGTGTGTATATAGGCGCAGTGTATCCCCTGTGTGTGTATATATAGGCGCAGTGTATCCCCTGTGTGTGTATATTTAGGCGCAGTGTGTCCCCTGTGTGTGTGTGTGGATATATAGGCACAGTGTGTCCCCTGTGTGTGTATATATAGGCACAGTGTATCCCCTGTGTGTGGATATATAGGCACAGTGTGTCCCCTGTGTGTGTATATATAGGCGCAGTGTATCCCCTGTGTGTGTATATATAGGCGCAGTGTATCCCCTGTGTGTGTATATATAGGCGCAGTGTGTCCCCTGTGTGTGTATATATAGGCGCAGTGTGTCCCCTGTGTGTGTGTATATAGGCGCAGTGTGTCCCCTGTGTGTGTATATATAGGCGCAGTGTGTCCCCTGTGTGTGTATATTTAGGCGCAGTGTGTCCCCTGTGTGTGTGTGTGGATATATAGGCACAGTGTGTCCCCTGTGTGTGGATATATAGGCACAGTGTATCCCCTGTGTGTGTATATATAGGCGCAGTGTATCCCCTGTGTGTGTATATATAGGCGCAGTGTATCCCCTGTGTGTGTATATATAGGCACAGTGTGTCCCCTGTGTGTGTATATATAGGCGCAGTGTATCCCCTGTGTGGGATATATAGGCGCAGTGTATCCCCTGTGTGTGGATATATAGGCGCAGTGTATCCCCTGTGTGTGGATATATAGGCGCAGTGTATCCCCTGTGTATATATAGGCGCAGTGTATCCCCTGTGTGTGTATATATAGGCGCAGTGTATCCCCTGTGTGTGTGTATATAGGCGCAGTGTATCCCCTGTGTGTGTATATATAGGCACAGTGTGTCCCCTGTGTGTGTATATAGGCGCAGTGTATCCCCTGTGTGTGTATATATAGGCACAGTGTGTCCCCTGTGTGTGTGTGTGTATATATAGGCGCAGTGTATCCCCTGTGTGTGGATATATAGGCGCAGTGTATCCCCTGTGTGTGGATATATAGGCGCAGTGTATCCCCTGTGTGTGGATATATAGGCACAGTGTGTCCCCTGTGTGTGTATATATAGGCGCAGTGTATCCCCTGTGTATATATAGGCGCAGTGTATCCCCTGTGTATATATAGGCGCAGTGTATCCCCTGTGTGTGTATGTGCACTATTAGGCGTATTTCAGGTGCAGATGGCGGCGCTGCGGTTAGTTGCTCCGCTGTCTGCGACTTCGCACCGTTCACACCGGGTCATTTGCCATCTTCAGGCTTCGAGAAAGGTCTGAACATAAGACGTTCCGGAAGCGTCTCACATTCAGAACTGGCGCTGGACGCTCCGGAGTTACGGGGAGGCCGGCGTCTGTACGTAACGCGGGGTCTTATTAAAACTGGTGTCTAAAATGCCGCTGTGTATGTATATATGGAGCCCGATCTGCCCCCCCCCCCCCAGTAATCCCTGGACGCGGCCGGCGATCTGTTCTCCGTCTGACATCATTTTTATTTTTTCTTCTTTCTGTTTCTTGATGAAATAACAAATGCAGTAAAAACTGCCCCAAAACCTGAGCAGTGTGAACAGAGGCTTACTGCAGGCTGTGACCGCGGTGCTGCCGGCCGGGGGGGTGGCCGCTGTGCCCCCGGGGCTGCCGGCCGGGGGGGTGGCCGCTGTGCCCCCGGAGCTGCCGGCCGGGGGGGGGTGTGGCCGCTGTGCCCCGGGGCTGCCGGCCGGGGGGGGTGTGGCCGCTGTGCCCCCGGGGCTGCCGGCCGGGGGGGGGTGTGGCCGCTGTGCCCCCGGGGCTGCCGGCCGGGGGGGGGTGTGGCCCATAGTGTTCTGTTCCTGTAATTGGAGGAGGATAGAATAGTTCCTGGCAGTCGGGTCCAGCTACGCGGAGAGGACTCCACCGCTGCCGGTTTAAAGTCCCCGAGCCTCTTGGTGACATCACATGGTCCTGAATATAGTGAAGATAACGGCCCCCTCCCCCGCCCTTCATGTGCAGATCAGGTTCTCCCCGTGTCCTGCCGTCAGTCCGTCCAGTGACCCGCCTGATGGCCGTCCTCTCCTGCCACCCAGCTTTCCCAGACACAGATGTGACAGTTGAGGGGTGATGAGAATTCTCGGATCCAGGATTTACTTGGGATTATCATAGTTTTTTGCGTTCTCCGGGTATTGGGAATATTCCTGAGCAGAGAGACTGTCTGCACTGACACATTGTAGCGAGCCCTCAGCTGTGGGAAATATCAGCACCCTCTGAATGTAAACCTCAAGTGTTCCCATTCACTGACAGCAAGTAGCGAGGGGCATGGAGGAATGTGTCGCTGGCTGAGCTCCGGGTTTCCGCCGCACATGGCCGTGGAAGACGCATTTTGGTAACAAAAAATTAGCATATTTCTGTCGTTTTGCTTTCTCCTCGTTTAAAAAGGGTGTGTTTAGTGAGAGGGGCGTGGCCTCCAGCAGATTTAGGGCTCATGCACACAGACGTATTTTCTTTCCTTGTCCTTTCCTTTTTTTTGCGGACTTTATACGACACCATTCATTTCAATGGGTCCACAAAAAATATGGAAGTTACCCTGTCTGCATTCTGTTTCCGTTTTTCCATTCCGCCAAAAAATAGAGCATGTCCAATTATTGTCCGCATTACGGACAGGGATAGTACTGTTCTATTAGGGGCCAGCTGTTCCGTTCCGCAAAATACGGAATGCAGACGGAGGCCTTACAATGTATCTGCCTGGCGTCCAGAGCCTTGTCATTGACTGATACATTGTATCTGCTGGTGATACTGCCTCTGAATGGAAACTATACAGATTCACTGACTGCAAACAGAGGTCTTAAAAAATGGTGAGGAAGCTGATACAGAGATTACTCTCCATTTGTATAGCGTTGGAGAAGGTGTAGACAGGAGGAATCTGACGGGTCGCCTCTTCTCGCAGATATATATACGTTACACTTTCTGCAGTCTTGATATCCCCTCCTCTGCCAGACGATGCGCCTGATTTCTGACGAGACGTATCCTCCGGCAGTCCGTGCGCCTGATTTCTGACGAGACGTGTCCTCCGGCAGTCCGTGCCCCTAATTTCTGACGAGACGTATCCTCCGGCAATCCGTGCCCCTGATTTATGACGAGACGTATCCTCCGGCAGTCCGTGGCCTGCTGTTAAAATCACCATTTTCTGTATATTTTTGAATGCTTATTGGATTGAAGCAGATCGGGTTATGTGTAATGGGAGGTTGGGGAGGCTATGGAGATCAAGACCCTATATCAAGGCGTGCAGAATTATTAGGCAGCTTGTTTTCCTCTGGCAAAATGGGACAAAAAAAATGCAGAGTCTGAAAAGTCTAAAATTGTTAGAAATCTGCATTTAGAAATCGCTAACATATGGGGGCGCGACCACGGAACCACATAGTCAACTGGGTCGCAAGAAACGTGTTGAGGAAAATAGATGCAGAGATGTGAGAGAAGGAAACGTGAAGTAACCGGGAAGCCGTCATCCTCCAGAGCTGTCATTCCAGAACTGCAGCCGCCCCGGAGGGCACAGAGGTACGGCCTGGGTATGGAAGCCTAAGACCAGACGGCCCCGAAATATCTGAAGACCAGACGGATTGTACCGGGCACAGAGCTACACCCTGGGTAAGGAAGCCTGAGACCAGGCGGCCCCGAAATATCTGAAGACCAGACGGATTGTACCGGGCACAGAGCTACACCCTGGGTAAGGAAGCCTGAGACCAGACGGCCCCGAAATATCTGAAGACCAGACGGATTGTACCGGGCACAGAGCTACACCCTGGGTAAGGAAGCCTGAGACCAGGCGGCCCCGAAATATCTGAAGACCAGACGGATTGTACCGGGCACAGAGCTACACCCTGGGTAAGGAAGCCTGAGACCAGACGGCCCCGAAATATCTGAAGACCAGACGGATTGTACCGGGCACAGAGCTACACCCTGGGTAAGGAAGCCTGAGACCAGACGGCCCCGAAATACCTGAAGACCAGACGGATTGTACCGGGCACAGAGCTACACCCTGGGTAAGGAAGCCTGAGACCAGGCGGCCCCGAAATATCTGAAGACCAGACGGATTGTACCGGGCACAGAGCTACACCCTGGGTAAGGAAGCCTGAGACCAGGCGGCCCCGAAATATCTGAAGACCAGACGGATTGTACCGGGCACAGAGCTACACCCTGGGTAAGGAAGCCTGAGACCAGACGGCCCCCAAATACCTGAAGACCAGACGGATTGTACCGGGCACAGAGGTACACCTTGGGTAAGGAAGCCTGAGACCAGGCGGCCCCGAAATACCTGAAGACCAGACGGATTGTACCGGGCACAGAGCTCCGCTCGGACGCTGGGGTTATCAAAGAGGAGCTAGTTGGACCTTTTCATGTTGAGGTTGGACTCGGAATCCGCTCCTGAGCCTCCTGCCGGTCTTTAGAGGTCACGGGGGCACATTTATTACTCTGCCGTCTTTCTTTCTTTTGCAGAGTATTTATTAAAGTGCTTATCCGGGATTTATATTGATGACGGATCCTCTGGAGCTCCGCTGACCGCGGCAGCTGATCGGCGATAGGTCATCGTTATCAATTCCTGGACGACCTCTAAAGTCGCACAGCTGTTGATGATGCGGCGTTACTCCGCCCTCTGGTGGTCGTTTTTCAGTACGACAGCTTTGTATTCGCTTAGACTGGTCTCATTTATTTCTGCATGAAAAAAGTCGCATTTCACCACTGAAAACTGGCAAAAAATAAATACTCCAGCCCTGAAGTGGAGAAAATGTTAGACTGTTTTTGTGGAAAATTCAGGCGCAAAAAAAAGGTGCATCTGCATAAATAGGTCGGGAAAAAAATGTCACAAAAGTTAGAAAACTTCTGACTTAGTCAAAAAAAAAAAAAGAAAATCAAAATACTCGAACGAAGTGTAAAAGCCTCCAAAACAGGCGCATTTTCAGTAGTAAACAGCATTTTTTAGGCTCGGACACTTTAGTAAATGTGCGCCAAGCAGTGGTGCAGGAAAACGTCTGAATCTTTCGTCCACCGCAGAGCAAAGGCCTCCGGCCGCGTTCATTTTCCATTCTTCTGATGCGTCAGGAAAAAAAAACCGGATTCTGTATTTTAAGCATCAGTTCTGCACGTTTTGCAGCCATTTCCATTTGAGATCCATTTTTTGGATAGAAAAAAAAAAATCCTGCGTAAGGTTCCATTCACACGTCCGCATCCGTTCTGCAATTTTGCGGAAAGGGTTCGGACACATTCATTTTCAACAACGTATTTTTTTATTAATTTTTGCGGCCCTGCAAAAAAAACCAGAACCTGTCCGTAGCCACGGACAAGAATAGGCATTTCTATCATAGTGCCGGCCATGTGCGGTCCGCTAAATGCGTAATGCACATGGCCGGTGTCCATGTTTGGCGGATCTGCAATTTGCGGAATGCGAAACATTTGCGGACGTGTGAATGGACCTTTATAACGGATCTCAGATGGAAATGGCTAAAACGGATGCTCAGGTTCCTATTTTTACAGGATCCGTTTTGCTTGCTTGCAGCCGACACCATCGCCACCAGGGCTCAGGAACACGGTGTAATCCCAGTAGACGCCAGTGTAATGCACTGGAGTCTATGAGAAGAGCAGTCTGATTGCTCGGGGAACTAAAAAAAAGTGTGTGGGGGTGGGGGGGTTTAAAAATATCTAAAAATTCTAATTACCCCCCTTTCTCCAAAATTAAAAGTGCATAAACAATTTTAAAAAAATTACCATCATGGTCATCGCTGCATGTAAAAATACCCATAATATTTAAAATACTTATCCCAGACAGTGAAACGGGGGCAAAAAAAAATAAATGGCCAATTTTAATAAAAAGTCATACACGCCCGAAAATGGTATCAATGAAAAGTACAGACCACGCCGCAAAAAGAGCCCTCGCACAGCTCCGGGCACATAGCAATGAAATATACCGTTGTGGGGGTGAGAATGTAGTGATGCAAAGATATAAAAAAAAAAAAAAAAAAAAAAATTTTCCAAATTTTCTTTTTTAAAACATAAAAACTATACATGTGGGGTCTCGTTGTAATCGTACTGACCCGGAGAATGAAAGTCACAGGTCAGTGGTACCGCATGGGAAACGCTGTGAAAACAAAACCCATAAAACTGTGGTAGAATTTTTTTAATTTTTTTTTAAATTTGTTATTTTTTTCCTGCTTCTCACAGCATTACATGCGATCATAAATGGTGACATTAGAAGGTACATGTCCAGCACAAAAACAAGCCCTCATACGGCTATGTGAATGGAAAAATAAAAAAGTTATGGCTTTGGAAGAACTGAGAGTAAAAAACAAAAGTGAAAAACCGCCACGTCAGTGCATACCCCCTATAGCGCTATATACTGTAGTACAGAGTCTGTGGTCTGACCATGCACTAATCGCGCTGTATGAGCCTCCATACAGCAGGGGAGGGGTTAACAACGCCCTATAATCTTCCAGCACAGTATATAACATGGCATGTTTTACGGCGCCGTTTAAATTACCATGTAGTTGCAGTTTGTTGCCGCCCCCTGTTGCGGCGCAGTTTGTTGCCGCCCCCTGTTGCGGCGCAGTTTGTTGCCGCCCCCTGTTGCGGCGCAGTTTGTTGCCGCCCCCTGTTGCGGCGCAGTTTGTTGCCGCCCCCTGTTGCGGCGCAGTTTGTTGCCGCCCCCTGTTGCGGCGCAGTTTGTTGCCGCCCCCTGTTGCGGCGCAGTTTGTTGCCGCCCCCTGTTGCGGCGCAGTTTGTTGCCGCCCCATGTTGCGGCGCAGTTTGTTGCCGCCCCTGTTCTGTTGCGGCGCAGTTTGTTGCCGCCCCCTGTTGCGGCGCAGTTTGTTGCCGCCCCCTGTTGCGGCGCAGTTTGTTGCCGCCCCCTGTTGCGGCGCAGTTTGTTGCCGCCCCCTGTTGCGGCGCAGTTTGTTGCCGCCCCCTGTTGCGGCGCAGTTGTTGCCGCCCCCTGTTGCGGCGCAGTTTGTTGCCGCCCCCTGTTGCGGCGCAGTTTGTTGCCGCCCCCTGTTGCGGCGCAGTTTGTTGCCGCCCTGTTTTTTTCTGCTCTTTATGTTCTTGCCTAACGATGCGCTTATCGCTGATCACATGAGGAGATGGGGCAATGTTCTGGATCTGGTTTTGTTGACTTTATGTAAATGTAGAACATCAATGAAAACAGTTTAAAAAAACATTGTCGAGTAATAGAGAGTATAATATAGTATAATAGAGCAGTGTGTATTATACCAGTGCAGTATATGGCGTGTATACGGTGCAAATAACATGGTATATAATGTCCCTGTGCAGAGTAGAATAGTGCAGTGTGTGTTATACCAGTATATTCCCACAGCGCGCAGATTATAATAGTGCAGTGTGTTATACCAGTATATTAAAGTATATCCTCACAGCGCGCACAGAGTATAATAGTGCAGTGTGTTATACCAGTATATTACAGTATATCCTCACAGCGCGCACAGAGTATAATAGTGCAGTGTGTTATACCAGTATATTACAGTATATCCTCACAGCGCGCGCAGTGTATAATACTGCCGTGTGTGTTATACCAGTATATTACAGTATATCCTCAGCGCGCACAGAGTATAATAGTGCAGTGTGTGTTATACCAGTATATTACAGTATATCCTCGCAGCGTGCAGAGTATAATACTGCCGTGTGTGTTATACCAGTATATTACAGTATATCCTCACAGCGCGCACAGTGTATAATGGTGCAGTGTGTATTATACCAGTATATTACAGTATATATGGAAAATTTCAGCCCGCACAACCCCTAGCAGGTGCAGATTGCTGTGGCGAAATAGAGATATAAATGTAAAAACACAAATGCAATCGCACTCTGCACCCAGCACTCTGCACCCAGCACTCTGCACCCAGCACTCTGCACCCAGCACTCTGCACCCAGCACTCTGCACCCAGCACTCTGCACCCAGCACTCTGCCCTGCCTTTATGCTGGATGTTGAATGAGGCATTGGTGTACATTTTGGCCAAAGCGTAATAAGCCACTCACCACGTCAAGGTCGCCTCCATGAGTGGTCCCTAACACTAGTTCCTACCTGTTATGGGCCATGACAGCCACACAAAGTCCAGGGAGCGCAGGTACAGCATGCACGCCAAGCACACTCTGCTTTTAACCCCGTCCGGTGCCGTTACAGCTTTCATCGGATCCAGGGATCCCCCTGGAGGCTGGTTTTAAAGTCAGTATAAAACTGAGTCTGCTTATATAGCACCTACCAGGCCATTAGGCTCCAGGAGAAGTATAAAGTGGGCTCAGCATGCATGTGAGTACTTGCATCCCTGGATCCGATAAAAGCTGTAACGGCACCGGACGGGGTTAAAAGCAGAGTGTGCTTGGCGTGCATGCTGTGCCTGCGCTCCCTGGACTTTGTGTGGCTGTCATGGCCCATAACAGGTAGGAACTAGTGTTAGGGACCACTCATGGAGGCGACCTTGACGTGGTGAGTGGCTTATTACGCTTTGGCCAAAATGTACACCAATGCCTCATTCAACATCCAGCATAAAGGCAGGGCTGGGTGCAGAGTGCTGGGTGCAGAGTGCTGGGTGCAGAGTGCTGGGTGCAGAGTGCTGGGTGCAGAGTGCTGGGTGCAGAGTGCTGGGTGCAGAGTGCTGGGTGCAGAGTGCTGGGTGCAGAGTGCTGGGTGCAGAGTGCTGGGTGCAGAGTGCTGGGTGCAGAGTGCTGGGTGCAGAGTGCTGGGTGCAGAGTGCTGGGTGCAGAGTGCTGGGTGCAGAGTGCTGGGTGCAGAGTGCTGGGTGCAGAGTGCTGGGTGCAGAGTGCTGGGTGCAGAGTGCTGGGTGCAGAGTGCTGGGTGCAGAGTGCTGGGTGCAGAGTGCTGGGTGCAGAGTGCTGGGTGCAGAGTGCTGGGTGCAGAGTGCTGGGTGCAGAGTGCTGGGTGCAGAGTGCTGGGTGCAGAGTGCTGGGTGCAGAGTGCTGGGTGCAGAGTGCTGGGTGCAGAGTGCTGGGTGCAGAGTGCTGGGAGGCTGGTGCAGAGTGCTGGGTGCAGAGTGCTGGGTGCAGAGTGCTGGGTGCAGAGTGCTGGGTGCAGAGTGCTGGGTGCAGAGTGCTGGGTGCAGAGTGCTGGGTGCAGAGTGCTGGGTGCAGAGTGCTGGGTGCAGAGTGCTGGGTGCAGAGTGCTGGGTGCAGAGTGCTGGGTGCAGAGTGCTGGTTGCAGTGTGCGATTGCATTTTGTGTTTTTACATATTACAGTATATCCTCGCAGCGCGCACAGAGTATAATACTGCAGTATGTGTTATACCAGTATATTACAGTATATCCTCACAGCGCACACAGTGTATAATAGTGCAGTGTGTGTTATACCAGTATATCGCAGTATATCCTCACAGCGCGCGCAGTGTATAATGGTGCAGTGTGTATTATACCAGTATATTACAGTATATCCTCACAGCGCGCACAGATTATAATAGTGCAGTGTGTGTTATACCAGTATATTACAGTATATCCTCGCAGCGCGCACAGATTATAATAGTGCAGTGTGTGTTATACCAGTATATTACAGTATATCCTCACAGCACGCACAGAGTATAATAGTGCAGTGTGTGTTATACCCGTATATTACAGTATATCCTCACAGCGTGCGCAGAGTATAATACTGCAGTGTATGTTATACCCGTATATTACAGTATATCCTCACAGCGTGCGCAGAGTATAATACTGCAGTGTATATTATACCAGTATATTGCAGTATATCCTCACAGCACGCACAGAGTATAATACTGCAGTGTATGTTATACCAGTATATTACAGTATATCCTCACAGCGTGCACACATTATAATAGTGCAGTGTGTGTTATACCAGTATATTACAGTATATCCTCACAGCGTGCGCAGAGTATAATACTGCAGTGTATATTATACCAGTATATTACAGTATATCCTCACAGCGTGCACACATTATAATAGTGCAGTGTGTGTTATACCAGTATATTACAGTATATCCTCACAGCGTGCGCAGAGTATAATACTGCAGTGTATATTATACCAGTATATTACAGTATATCCTCACAGCGTGCACACATTATAATAGTGCAGTGTGTGTTATACCAGTATATTACAGTATATCCTCACAGCGTGCGCAGAGTATAATACTGCAGTGTATATTATACCAGTATATTACAGTATATCCTCACAGCGTGCACACATTATAATAGTGCAGTGTGTGTTATACCAGTATATTACAGTATATCCTCACAGCGCTGACTGAGGAGGGGGGGGGGGGGGCGTCTCCTCGCTGTTCACACAGAGCCCGATTGTCTGAAGGTTATAGGATCTATAAGCAGCCGAGTATCACATGCAGCATGCCTGGACTCACACGCACCAGCCTCCAGACGGCCGTGTACGCAGCATAGTCACGCCATGGGCCCCTGGAGGCTGGGGAGTGCTCATGTGTTACTAGAGCCCCCAATCCTCTCTCAGGAAGTGCAAGCTCTTGGGGTTATGCACCTGCCGCCTCCGGGCTGCACTCGTGTTTGTCCAAGTCTCTGGAGAATTTGGGGATCCACATGATCCACGTCAAACAGATAAATCCCCACCGGCAGCAGGCGGGGGAAGGGCTGTCCCAGGGCGCGGGCGGCTGTGGACCAATCCACTGTTATACCGGATACATTGTGGTGCAGGTGTGCTTACCTCACACACAGTCACTAGGTCAAGGTAGGGTCTCCGCATATGAATTTAAGCCGTTCCCATTCACTGACAGCAAGCAGAGATATTGACTTTGGTGAAGAATTGAATCAACATCTGATAGAAAGTTGCAGAATGTTTCCTTATACAATGATGGACACCGGCCTGTGCGGAGAAGATGCACGGACAGGAGCGAAGGGCGAACCACAGGCGTTACGTAGAACCGCGTGCGGCCTGAAATGTGAGGTCTGGGTTCAAAACAGGAACCGTCCTTCTGAAACATGGAGTCATCACACGGTCATACATGTAGTAATGGCGCTGTGTACGGAGTGTCCGCGGTCCTGCTGGTCCCTGCACCTCCCTGACGTCCTGCAAACAATAGGACATTGTCCTGGACCGGGTGGCACCGAGCGCCGCTGACCGCCTGCAACGGGGATTATACAGAGACTTTCTCAGCACTTTTATTTATAAGCTGATTTCCTGCAGATCAGGCGCCGGGCATTCCGTACAGGCGACCGGACACTGAGCCGCTGCGTACAGGCGACTTATCCTGTATTATACTCCAGAGCTGCACTCGCTATTCTGCTGGTGCAGTCACTGTGTACATACATTACTTATCCTGTACTGATCCTGAGTTACATCCTGTATTATACTCCAGAGCTGCACTCACTATTCTGCTGGTGCAGTCACTGTGTACATACATTACTTATCCTGTACTATTCCTGTGCTACATCCTGTATTATACTCCAGAGCTGCACTCACTATTCTGCTGGTGCAGTCACTGTGTACATACATTACTTATCCTGTACTGATCCTGAGTTACATCCTGTATTATACTCCAGAGCTGCACTCACTATTCTGCTGGTGCAGTCACTGTGTACATACATTACTTATCCTGTACTGATCCTGAGTTACATCCTGTATTATACTCCAGAGCTGCACTCACTATTCTGCTGGTGCAGTCACTGTGTACATACATTACTTATCCTGTACTGATCCTGAGTTACATCCTGTATTATACTGCAGAGCTGCACTCACTATTCTGCTGGTGCAGTCACTGTGTACATACATTACTTATCCTGTACTGATCCTGAGTTACATCCTGTATTATACTCCAGAGCTGCACTCACTATTCTGCTGGTGGAGTCACTGTGTACATACATTACTTATCCTGTACTGCTCCTGAGTTACATCCTGTATTATACCCCAGAGCTGCACTCACTATTCTGCTGGTGCAGTCACTGTGTACATACATTACTTATCCTGTACTGATCCTGAGTTACATCCTGTATTATACCCCAGAGCTGCACTCACTATTCTGCTGGTGCAGTCACTGTGTACATACATTACTTATCCTGTACTGATCCTGAGTTACATCCTGTATTATACTCCAGAGCTGCACTCACTATTCTGCTGGCGCAGTCACTGTACATACATTACTTATCCTGTACTGATCCCGAGTTACATCCCTTATTATACTCCAGAGCTGCACTCACTATTCTGCTGGTGCAGTCACTGTGTACATACATTACTTATCCTGTACTGATCCTGAGTTACATCCTGTATTATACCCCAGAGCTGCACTCACTATTCTGCTGGTGCAGTCACTGTGTACATACATTACTTATCCTGTACTGATCCTGAGTTACATCCTGTATTATACTCCAGAGTTGCACTCACTATTCTGCTGGTGCAGTCACTGTGTACATACATTACTTATCCTGTACTGATCCTGAGTTACATCCTGTATTATCCTCCAGAGCTGCACTCACTATTCTGCTGGTGCAGTCACTGTGTACATACATTACTTATCCTGTACTGATCCTGAGTTACATCCTGTATTATCCTCCAGAGCTGCACTCACTATTCTGCTGGTGCAGTCACTGTGTACATACATTACTTATCCTGTACTGATCCTGAGTTACACCCTGTATTATACTCCAGAGCTGCACTCGCTATTCTGCTGGTTCAGGGTCTGCACGGAGCTTGCTCTGGTTTTGTCTGTCCCTGTACAGCCATCTTCCTGTGGTGCAGATACTGGTTCCAGTCTGGACCCCCCCCCCCCCCCCCCCCCACTCTGATGGGCGAGGCCGGCGCTGTGAGTTTCTTCTGCTCCATTTAGTGTCGCTCTCAGGCCCCGGTTTCTATTATTAGTCTGACCCGATCACGTTGCGGAGCCTCCTGGGGCTGTCCCCTCCGGTGTGTCCTGTGCCGCGCCTCTGGTCCCCTGAGACGTGGACGGTTGTCCGTGGGCAGGGTGACGGGAGGCTCTGCTGGTCACCGACATGTATGTGCTGCCGTCTGCTTAGGTGCATCTTTATGCTCACTATGGAGGGTCACGTGCAGCCCCTGGTGGTCTGTGGTACAGACGTGGCCAGTGCCTGACAATTGGTACAATCATCCAGTTCTACCAGTCCATGTGGGGGACATTGGGCACAGGGTGGCAGTAGAGGTGAGAGAAGACATGCTGAATTACGGAGGTTAGCCCCTGCAGAGCAGCACTCTGCGCCGTATTCTGAATGGTCAGATGAGAGACGATCCGGCTGCTGCGCTCAGTAATCCCGGTGGGAGATGATGAGGGCAGGAGTCCTGGCGAGGGGCATAGAGCATACTTACCAAGATCCTGGTGGGCCCTAAGTCCGCTGGGCCCGGACGTCTGCCCCGAGTGGAGTTTCTAGTAGTTATGAGGCTGGAGGAACCCCAATGTTCATCCCTGGGGCTGCGGCAGGTGGGCGAGGGCCTCCACCAGGGACACCCTAGACAGGAAGTGGCGCCATCCATCTGGAGAAAGGTGTGCAAAACCTGGAGTCTGCGCTGGCGGAAGTGGGGAGCATGTGCGCGGCGTCCTGGAAAGGGGGACCTGTAGTAGGAAATAATCCCTGAGGACGCCCATCACAGGGGGAGGGCCCCGCTCCCAAGAGCTTACAGTCTATGAGGAAACGGGGGACACAGAAGGAGGGTGGGGGTCCGTGCTGGAGGATGGCTCCGGTTCTGGAGAGTCAGATTGGGGAACTGACCTGATTGTCCAGCGGAGCGGAGGAGAGTGCTGCAACATTCCAGTACACTTTGTGGGGCACTTCCTCTCTGCTTGCTGTCAGTGAATATTCCATTTTATATGCAGGGGCTAATGTCTTGTGGTTTTGGTCCTTTGTGCTCCCCTCAGTGACTTCTTTTCATTCTGTGCAGGTGAATCAGGGTAACATGCCCGGCATCGAGAGCACATTCCTGGCCATGGACACGGAGGAGGGCGTGGAGGTCGTGTGGAACGAGCTGCAGTTCACAGACAGGAGGGTCTTCAAGTCTCATGAGGTGAGAGGCGGTCACTGCACCCCCCCAAACACTGCAGGAGGCGGTCGCTGCACCCCTCAGACACTGCAGGAGGCGGCCGCTGCACCCCTCAGACACTGCAGGAGGCGGCCGCTGCACCCCTCAGACACTGCAGGAGGCGGCCGCTGCACCCCTCAGACACTGCAGGAGGCGGCCGCTGCACCCCGCAGACACTGCAGGAGGCGGCCGCTGCACCCCGCAGACACTGCAGGAGGCGGCCGCTGCACCCCCCCCCCCCCCAGACACTGCAGGAGGCGGCCGCTGCACCCCCCCCCCCCCAGACACTGCAGGAGGCGGCCGCTGCACCCCCCCCCAGACACTGCAGGAGGCGGCCGCTGCACCCCCCCCCCCCCCGCAGACACTGCAGGAGGCGGTCGCTGCACCCCGCAGACACTGCAGGAGGCGGCCGCTGCACCCCCCCCCCCCCAGACACTGCAGGAGGCGGCCGCTGCACCCCCCCCCCCCCCAGACACTGCAGGAGGCGGCCGCTGCACCCCCCCCCCCCCGCAGACACTGCAGGAGGCGGCCGCTGCACCCCCCCCCCCCCCCCCCCCCCGCAGACACTGCAGGAGGCGGCCGCTGCACCCCCCCCCCCCCCCCCCCGCAGACACTGCAGGAGGCGGCCGCTGCACCCCGCAGACACTGCAGGAGGCGGCCGCTGCACCCCGCAGACACTGCAGGAGGCGGCCGCTGCACCCCGCAGACACTGCAGGAGGCGGCCGCTGCACCCCGCAGACACTGCAGGAGGCGGCCGCTGCACCCCGCAGACACTGCAGGAGGCGGCCGCTGCACCCCGCAGACACTGCAGGAGGCGGCCGCTGCACCCGCAGACACTGCAGGAGGCGGCCGCTGCACCCCGCAGACACTGCAGGAGGCGGCCGCTGCACCCCGCAGACACTGCAGGAGGCGGCCGCTGCACCCCGCAGACACTGCAGGAGGCGGCCGCTGCACCCCGCAGACACTGCAGGAGGCGGCCGCTGCACCCCGCAGACACTGCAGGAGGCGGGCCGCTGCACCCCGCAGACACTGCAGGAGGCGGCCGCTGCACCCCGCAGACACTGCAGGAGGCGGCCGCTGCACCCCGCAGACACTGCAGGAGGCGGCCGCTGCACCCCCCCCCCCCCCCCAGACACTGCAGGAGGCGGACCGCTGCACCCCCCCCCCTCCCCAGACACTGCAGGAGGCGGCCCGCTGCCCCCCCTCCCCAGACACTGCAGGAGGCGGCCCGCTGCACCCCCTCCCCAGACACTGCAGGAGGCGGCCCGCTGCACCCCCTCCCCAGACACTGCAGGAGGCGGCCCGCTGCACCCCCTCCCCAGACACTGCAGGAGGCGGCCCGCTGCCCCCTACGGGCTTACACATTCTATTTGGGCCAATCAGGGGTGAATTAAGTAGATCCCCATTAGTGGTGCTGTGCGCCCAGTAAGCTTCTGTTCAGCTGTGGACGCATGGTGCTGTGCACTGCTACTGGGTCAGGGGCGAGGATGCTGATGGCTCCCCTGTCAGTGAAGGGGAGGGGCTTGTAAAACGGAGGAGCAGAGGTGCGCCAGGTCCTAGGGCCTAATTTACATATAGAATATGGATTTTCGCCATCTAGATAGTGTTTTAATCAGCAAGATCAACCCTACTGGGTGATCTGTATGGTATCATGGGGTTGAACCTTCTGATGGGGCCTCTTACTGAATAAATTCAGACCCTCAAACAAGCCTCTCTCGGTAGAGAACCAGTGCAGACCCTTTCCTTGCCATGCCCTGGGCGCCATGTGTTATATAACCAGCGGGGTTCGGGGTGACTCCTGTCTCTCTCTCCCCAGGATAAGATCCGCAACATGTTCCAGAAGCTCATGGTCGTCGATCACCCCAACGTGGTGAAGTTCCACAAGTACTGGCTGGACGTGAAGGAGACCTCGGCGCGGGTGAGGGGCAGCGGATGAGCGCGGTGACCCTCCATAAGTGGGGGCCCGGATTTGTGTATTAATTAATGAGAGTCTGTGGGACCCCGCTTCCCTGTGTGTAATAGTGATTAACCTCTTCAGGACATGGGGCGTACAGGCCCTAATGTCCTGGTACTTAAGGTGAAATAAGGCTGTGTCCCGAAGGGGTTAATGGGGGACCTCCTGCTTTATCTATGATGGACGGGGAGACCCCCTTACCTGTGTACAGTATGTCTCTAAATATTGGGCCCCCCTGTTTTGTATACTGCTCAATTACACTCTGGGGGCCCGCTACTTTGCCTTTGTGTATTGACCCTGACAGTCTGGAGTTCTCTTTAATGACCTGTGCATTGCGGGTGGTGGTCTGCACTAGTGCGGGGTCCAGTGTGATTAGACCGTGGACCCCGGGACTGGTGCGGGGTCCTGTGTGATTACTGTGCGGGGTCCTGTGTGATTACTGTGCGGGGTCCTGTGTGATTACTGTGCGGGGCCCTGTGTGATTACTGTGCGGGGCCCTGTGTGATTACTGTGCGGGGCCCTGTGTGATTACTGTGCGGGGCCCTGTGTGATTACTGTGCGGGGCCCTGTGTGATTACTGTGCGGGGCCCTGTGTGATTACTGTGCGGGGCCCTGTGTGATTACTGTGCGGGGCCCTGTGTGATTACTGTGCGGGGCCCTGTGTGATTACTGTGCGGGGCCCTGTGTGATTACTGTGCGGGGCCCTGTGTGATTACTGTGCGGGGCCCTGTGTGATTACTGTGCGGGGCCCTGTGTGATTACTGTGCGGGGCCCTGTGTGATTACTGTGCGGGGCCCTGTGTGATTACTGTGCGGGGCCCTGTGTGATTACTGTGCGGGGCCCTGTGTGATTACTGTGCGGGGCCCTGTGTGATTACTGTGCGGGGCCCTGTGTGATTACTGTGCGGGGCCCTGTGTGATTACCGTGCGGGGCCCTGTGTGATTACTGTGGGGGGCCCTGTGTGATTCCTGTGCGGGGTCCCTGTGTGATTACTGTGCGGGTCCCTGTGTGATTACCTGTGCGGGGCCCTGTGTGATTACCGTGCGGGGCCCTGTGTGATTACTTGCGGGGCCCTGTGTGATTACTGTGCGGGGCCCTGTGTGATTACTGTGGCGGGGCCCTGTGTGATTACTGTGCGGGGCCCTGTGTGATTACTGTGCGGGGCCTGTGTGATTACTGTGCGGGGCCCTGTGTGATTACTGTGCGGGGCCCTGTGTGATTACTGTGCGGGGCCCTGTGTGATTACTGTGCGGGGGCCCTGTGTGATTACTGTGCGGGGCCCTGTGTGATTACTGTGCGGGGCCCTGTGTGATTAATGTGCGGGGCCCTGTGTGATTACTGTTGCGGGGCCCTGTGTGATTACTGTGCGGGCCCTGTGTGATTACTGTGCGGGGCCCTGTGTGATTACTGTGCGGGCCCTGTGTGATTACTGTGCGGGGCCCTGTGTGATTACTGTGCGGGGCCCTGTGTGATTACTGTGCGGGGCCCTGTGTGATTACTGTGCGGGGCCCTGGTGGATTACTGTGCTGGGCCCTGTGTGATTACTGTGCGGGGCCCTGTGTGATTACTGTGCGGGGCCCTGTGTGATTACTGTGCGGGGCCCTGTGTGATTACTGTGCGGGGCCCTGTGTGATTACTGTGCGGGGCCCTGTGTGATTACTGTGCGGGGCCCTGTGTGATTACTGTGCGGGGCCCTGTGTGATTACTGTGCGGGGCCCTGTGTGATTACTGTGCGGGGCCCTGTGTGATTACTGTGCGGGGCCCTGTGTGATTACTGTGCGGGGCCCTGTGTGATTACTGTGCGGGGCCCTGTGTGATTACTGTGCGGGGCCCTGTGTGATTACTGTGCGGGCCCTGTGTGATTACTGTGCGGGGCCCTGTGTGATTACTGTGCGGGGCCCTGTGTGGCTTACTCCGGTGCGGGCCCTGCTGTGATTACTGTGCGGGGCCCTGTGTGATTACTGTGCGGGGCCCTGTGTGATTACTGTGGCGTGGCCCTGTGTGATTACTGTGCGGGGCCCTGTGTGATTACTGTGCGGGGCCCTGTGTGATTACTGTGCGGGGCCCTGTGTGATTACTGTGCGGGCGCCCTGTGTGATTACTGTGCGGGGCCCTGTGTGATTACTGTGCGGGGCCCTGTGTGATTACTGTGCGGGGCCCTTGTGTGATACTGTGCGGGGCCCTGTGTGATTACTGTGCGGGGCCCTGTGTGATTACTGTGCGGGGCCCTGTGTGATTACTGTGCGGGCCCTGTGTGATTACTGTGCGGGGCCCTGTGTGATTACTGTGCGGGGGCCTGTGTGATTACTGTGCGGGGCCCTGTGTGATTACTGGTGCGGGGCCCTGTGTGATTACTGTGCGGGTGCCCTGTGTGATTACTGTGCGGGGCCCTGTGTGATTACTGTGCGGGGGCCCTGTGTGATTACTGTGCGGGGGCCCTGTGTGATTACTGTGCGGGGCCCTGTGTGATACTGTGCGGGGCCCTGTGTGATTACTGTGCGGGGCCCTGTGTGATTACTGTGCGGGGCCCTGTGATTACTGTGCGGGGCCCTGTGTGATTACTGTGCGGGGCCCTGTGTGATTACGCGGGGCCCTGTGTGATTACCGTGCGGGGCCCTGTGTGATTACCGTGCGGGGCCCTGTGTGATTACCGTGCGGGGCCCTGTGTGATTACCGTGCGGGGCCCTGTGTGATTACCGTGCGGGGCCCTGTGTGATTACCGTGCGGGGCCCTGTGTGATTACCGTGCGGGGCCCTGTGTGATTACCGTGCGGGGCCCTGTGTGATTACCGTGCGGGGCCCTGTGTGATTACCGTGCGGGGCCCTGTGTGATTACCGTGCGGGGCCCTGTGTGATTACCGTGCGGGGCCCTGTGTGATTACCGTGCGGGGCCCTGTGTGATTACCGTGGGGGGCCCTGTGTGACTCCTGCGCGGTCCTCAGGACTGGTGCGGGGTCCTGTGTGAATAGTCCGGGGTCCTGTGGGCCGGGTCAGGGGTCCTGTGGGCCGGGTCAGGGGTCCTGTGGGCCGGGTCAGGGGTCCTGTGGGCCGGGTCAGGGGTCCTGTGGGCCGGGTCCGGGGTCCTGTGGGCCGGGTCCGGGGTCTGCTCAGGCTTCCATTTGCCTCTGCTCATCGCCTTCTTCCGTTGGGGCAGGTGGTCTTTATAACGGAGTACGTCTCCTCGGGAAGCCTCAGACAGTTCCTGAAGAAGACGAAAAAGAATCGGAAAACCATGAACGCCAGGGTAAGGAGCCGCAGGGTCATGGAGGTGTAATGTGCGCCGTGTCCTGACATCAGTGACTGTAACTCTGCATTGTGTCACAGGCGTGGAAGAGATGGTGCACACAGATCCTGTCAGCCCTGAGGTGAGGTGGGACGGTGCGGAGGGCGGGGTCCGGGGATGGGACGGTGCGGAGGGCGGGGTCCGGGGATGGGACGGTGCGGAGGGCGGGGTCCGGGGATGGGACGGTGCGGAGGGCGGGGTCCGGGGATGGGACGGTGCGGAGGGCGGAGTCCGGGGATGGGACGGTGCGGAGGGAGGGAATGGGACGGTGCGGACGGGGGGGGGGTCCGGGGATGGTACTGTGCGGAGTGTGGGGAGGAGTGCGGGGAATGGGAGCGGACGGACGGCAGAGTGCGGGAAATGGGAGCGGACGGACGGCGGGGGGTGGGGCGGTGCGCGGGGTTTGGTCGGTGGATGGGATGGTGCGGAGGGCGGGGTCCGGGGGTGGGATGGTGCGGAGGGAGGGGGTGGGACCGTGCGGAGTGCGGGGATGGGACGGTGCGGGGATGGGAGTGTACGGACGGCGGGGCCGGGGGATGGGACCGTGCCCTGACGTCCTCCGTCTTTCCCCAGTTACCTCCACTCTTGTGACCCAGTCTTCATACACGGGAACCTGACTAATGACACCATCTTCATCCAGCACAATGGGCTCATCAAGATCGGATCAGGTAAAGGCAGCAGCACGGGAGGGGTTAATAGCAGGCTCAAGTCAAGAGATCCAACTGTTCACAAGCTGCGCAGAGGGGGAAACGCGGCAGCTTTCCCCTGGACTCTGTGCTTCAGCTGAAGGGTTAGAAACCTAGAATGTGTCGGCAGATAGAACCATTAGGCCCATCTAGCCTGCCCCATATACTGTACACTCTGGGCTATCCTCTGTGAGCAGCAGAACTCTCTCCTGTTTGTTACAATGTATCAGTGAAGGTAAAATGTTTCAATCCAGACCAGTAAAGAGAACCTGTCACCGTGTAATCTCCAGGCAGTGTGTTATAGAGCAGGAGGAGCTGAGCAGATTATATATACAGAGAACCAGTCACCACGTAATCTGCAGGCAGTGTGTTATAGAGCAGGAGGAGCTGAGCAGATTATTATATACAGAGAACCCGTCACCGTGTAATCTGCAGGCAGTGTGTTATAGAGCAGGAGGAGCTGAGCAGATTATATATACAGAGAACCCGTCACCGTGTAATCTGCAGGCAGTGTGTTATAGAGCAGGAGGAGCTGAGCAGATTATATATACAGAGAACCTGTCACCGTGTAATCTGCAGGCAGTTGTTATAGAGCAGGAGGAGCTGAGCAGATTATATATACAGAGAACCTGTCACCGTAATCTGCAGGCAGCGTGTTATAGAGCAGGAGGAGCTGAGCAGATTATATATACAGAGAACCTGTCACCGTGTAATCTGCAGGCAGTGTTATAGAGCAGGAGGAGCTGAGCAGATTATATACAGAGAACCTGTCACCGTGTAATCTGCAGGCAGTGTGTTATAGAGCAGGAGGAGCTGAGCAGATTATATATACAGAGAACCTGTCACCATGTAATCTGCAGGCAGCGTGTTATAGAGCAGGAGGAGCTGAGCAGATTATATACAGAGAACCTGTCACCATGTAATCTGCAGGCAGTGTGTTATAGAGCAGGAGGAGCTGAGCAGATTATATATACAGAGAACCTGTCACCGTGTAATCTGCAGGCAGCGTGTTATAGAGCAGGAGGAGCTGAGCAGATTATATATACAGAGAACCTGTCACCATGTAATCTGCAGGCAGTGTGTTATAGAGCAGGAGGAGCTGAGCAGATTATATATACAGAGAACCTGTCACCGTGTAATCTGCAGGCAGCGTGTTATAGAGCAGGAGGAGCTGAGCAGATTATATATACAGAGAACCTGTCACCGTGTAATCTGCAGGCAGCGTGTTATAGAGCAGGAGGAGCTGAGCAGATTATATATACAGAGAACCTGTCACCATGTAATCTGCAGGCAGCGTGTTATAGAGCAGGAGGAGCTGAGCAGATTATATATACAGAGAACCTGTCACCGTGTAATCTGCAGCAAGCGTGTTATAGAGCAGGAGGAGCTGAGCAGATTATATATACAGAGAACCTGTCACCGT
Source organism: Bufo gargarizans (assembly GCF_014858855.1). Lineage (NCBI taxonomy): Eukaryota > Metazoa > Chordata > Amphibia > Anura > Bufonidae > Bufo > Bufo gargarizans. Next base: position 115,462 of record NW_025334060.1, on the reverse strand, counting down.
GTAATCTGCAGGCAGTGTGTTATAGAGCAGGAGGAGCTGAGCAGATTATATATACAGAGAACCTGTCACCGTGTAATCTGCAGGCAGCGTGTTATAGAGCAGGAGGAGCTGAGCAGATTATATATACAGAGAACCTGTCACCATGTAATCTGCAGGCAG